>NC_138206.1:10840804-10943304 GCF_964194415.1 Vipera berus
ATGGTTATAAATCGCTTTTTTTCAGTGCCATTGAAATTTTAAATGGTCACTAAATGAACTGTTGTAAGTTGAGGACTGCCTGTATGTGTAAAGTAGTCCATAAAGAAATATTTGTGTCACTAATCTGAATTAGTTTTAATTCCTCCTTTCCATTGTAGGAAAATGTCAAAATACTACAAGAGCGGGCTGTGGCCTATATCAATGCTGATTCCTCTATAGAAGGTAACACACACTTGTGATTGGTCATTTCTGAAATGCGTTGGATAAACAATTGATGAAGTGCTTTGAAACCTCTGAGCTTGCCTGTGAGGCCAAACCTTCTTTCCCATGGATTTAAGATCAGATTTCAGTTGATGCTGTTTTACAGAATTTAGATGAGAAATATGAGATAAGTGGAGTTTACTCAAGTCTGAGGTTTCTCTCAGATCCCTAAATTAACTCAGAATAACTGATTAACAAAGACAGAAGGGACTTTGGAGGTCTTCTAGCCCAACATGACATGATAGCAGTGTTCCAATATCTCAGGGGCTGCCCCAAAGAAGAGGGAGTCAAGCTATTCTCCAAAGCACCTGAAGGCAGGACAAGAAGCAACGGATGGAAACTAGTCAAGGAGAGAAGCAACCTAGAACTAAGGAGAAACTTCCTGACAGTTAGAACAATTAATCAGTGGAACAACCTGCCTCCAGAAGCGGTGAATGCTCCAACACTGGAAGTTTTTAAGAAGAGACTGGACAGCCATTTGTCTGAAATGGTAATAGGGTTTCCTGCCTGAGCAGGGGGTTGGACTAGATGACCTCCAAGGTCCCTGCCAACTTTACTATTATGATTATGATTATGAACCCCCTGCTCAAGCAGGAGACCCTATACCAGGGGTAGGCAACCTTGGCTCTATTATGACTTGTGGACTTCAACTCCCAGAATTCCTGAGCCAGCATGGTTGGCTCAGGAATTCTGGGAGTTGAAGTCCATGAGTTGTAAAAGAGCTAAGGTTGCTTGCCCCTGCCCTATATCATTTCAGACAAATGATTGTCCAATCTCTTCCACTGTTGCAACTGTCTGGAAATTTCTCCTTAGCTCTAGTTTGCTTCTCTCCTTTGTTTAGTTTCCATCCGTTCTTCTTGCCCTCCCTTCTGGGCTTTGGAGAATAGGTTGACCCCCTCTTCTTTGTGGCAGCCTCTCAAATATTGGAGCACTGTTATTATGTTACCTCTTTTCTTCATTAGACTAAAAAAAGGTAAAGGTAAAGGTTCCCCCGCACATGTGTGCTAGTCGTTTCCGACTCTAGGGGCCGGTGCTCATCTCTGTTTCAAAGCCGAAGAGCCAGCGTTTGTCCGAGGACGTCTCCGTGGTCATGTGGCTGGCATGACTAGACGCCAAAGGCGCACGGAACGCTGTTACCTTCCCACCGGAGTGGTCCCTATTTTTCTACTTGCGTTTTTACGTGCTTTCGAACTGCTAGGTTGGCAGAAGCTGGGACGAGTAACAGGCGCTCACTCTGTTACGCGGCACTCGGGATTCAACCCGCCAAACTGCCGACCTTCTGATCAACAAGCTCAGCGTCCTAACCCACTGAGCCACCGCATCCCTATATTCATTAGACTAGACATACCCAATTCCCGCAACTGTTCATCAAACGCTTTAGCCTTCAGTCCCCTAATCATCTTTGTGGTTCTTCTCAGTATTGACTAATTGGGAGATACTTTTGGGAAGCAAATAATCAAGGAGATTAGTTTTACTCATTTGTCCTCCATTTCTGATCAGCAGACATAAGTTTATCTGGGCCATGGAAACAGCTCAGAGATAGCTCTTCTTCTGGCTAAAATGAGGACACGACGTCCATAGCAAATGTATCCCGAATTATTCCTCCTGGTTATTCCTTCCAATGATTTTTTTTTAAAAATGGGAGAATAGAGCTTTATATACAGCATGACTTGCTTCCTGAAACTTAGCTAAGCTAGAGTTGTGATAAGTAAAATTCAGCTGCCACACTGTTGGCTTTGGTATGTAGAAATTTTCAGCTAGACGATATTTTATTCTTTACAAAATGATTTAAGCCAGCTCTGAAACATTCTTTGGAATATTCTGTGATTGCTAATGTTAATTGTAATACCTAGATCAGTATTTCTCAACCTCTGTAATTTTAAGCCATGCAGACTTCAATTCCCAAAATTCTCCCAGTTTAAAGTAGCAGAGGTTGAGAAACACTTTCCCAGAAATTACTTCTTGAATATGCAGGTTAAAATGTCACAAGTAGCCACAGCTTAAGGATCACACTTCTTGTCTCTCTCATTATCTTTTTTTTTATGTACAGGAAATCCTTGACTTACAATAGATCTCTTAATGACTATTTGAAGTTAGATGCACCATCTACCCAAAAACTATTTATCACCCAGTGTTGACATTCCAATGTTATTCACCCCAAGTCACATGACTGCATTTTGGCCACTTGGCAACCAGGCTGCCTTTATGACAATTCGTAGTGCCCTGAGGTCACATGTCCATGATTTACAATGGTTTTGTCAAAAAAAAACAATATTCACTTCTGGTTCCTAGCAAAACCTACCCCACAGTGAACAATGCATTCACTTATTAACTGCCACAAAAACGCTCATTAATTTGAGCCTGGTCCTGTGGGGTCCCACTTTATGAACATCTTGACTTACAAACATAATAGCCAGGCTCAATTACAGTCATAACTTGAAGACTACCTGTAATGCATCCTCGTCATAAGGTATCTAAATCCTTGTATGGGATTCATAGCAAAAGAGAATCTAATAAGCTAAACCAATCCAACCAGTTCAACTATTTTTGATACAGTTTTTTTTTAAACAACCATAGACATTTGTATACCTTTGGACAGATTTTACTCTAAAGGAATTAAGAACTAAGGACAAATTTCTTGACAGAACAGTTAGAAACATATGATGAAAGCCTGCGGGAACTGAGTATTCCTAGTCTAATGAAGAGAAGGACTAGGGGTGACATGGTAGCACTCTTCCAACATTTGAGGGGTTGCCACAAAGAGGAGGGGGTCAACCTATTCTCCAAAGCACCTGAAGACAAAACAAGAAGCAATGGATGGAAACTAATCAAGGAGAGAAGCAGCCTAGAATTAAAGAGAATTTTCCTGAAAGTTGATCAGTGGAACAACATACCTCCAGAAGTTGTGGCAGCCTCCAACACTGGAGGTTTTTAATATGAAGATTGGACAACCATTTGTCTGAAATGATATAGGGTCTCCTGCTTGAGCAGGAGGTTGGACTAGAGGACCCCCAAGGTCTCTTCCAACTGTATAATTTTATTATAATCCAAAAGCGTTAAAAAAAATCAGAAACATAAAAGCAATAGAAATCCACATTCAAACTTTGTTGGTTGGGTTTCCCCCAAATGCAATTTATTTTTTAAAAATTCCTCCTAAAATACAGTAAAGATACTGTCCTTTTCTTTCAGGCAACTACACCCTTCGAGTTGATTGTACCCCATCAATGCATAGCCTGGTATACAATCTAACTAAAGAGGTAAAATGTGGATGTACTGTCAAGCGCACAGATCAATACCTTATAGTTTTGGAGAAGAATTCAGAACAGTTCTCTGTAAGGTTCTTGGGAACTTCACATCTTCAACCTAGCTGGATTCATCCTGGTTTCTATTCTCTGCCACAAAGATGGGTATCTCTGCTGCCTCGGGTGTTTTAGGATCCCATTTGCACATTCTTTTATTGGTACACTGCTGAAAATGTCAACTTTCCCTTTTTTTTTAAAGTGAGGTTTCGCAAAACTCTTTAAAAATAACTGGGTTACATTGCCACCAGCATTTCTTCACTGAAAGACTCCATTTCTCTAGTTTGCTAAACTACAAGTGGCCGTGTGCAATAGTATGTGAGAATAACCTTGGGAGACGGAGGAGGAAGGTTTGCCGTAAAGTAGGATTAGTTCACCCAGGTATGCATCTTTTCTGAACTACCTTGCAAATCTGGCATCGGTCTTGCAAGACTGAGAGTATTCTCTCCTCTCGTTTCAGTCTCTGGAAAAGTGGGGAGGGTCTTTTCCGAAACATTTCCCATGTTGTGGTGTCCTTGGTGGTCTCTGCATTTGGTGGTTTTCTTGCAGACGTTTCATTACCCATCTAGATAACATCATCAGTGCTAGAAGGGAATAGGGTTTGCTCTCTTTTTATATACTAGTAGTCCAGGTTCTGCCTAACAAACCCAACCAAGTAACCACCGATGAGACGATCCAATCTCTTTATGCAAAACTTTACTGAGAACATCATTTTGGCACGATTGAAAGCAAAGCCATCTCTGGCTATTTCCCCTGCAAACTGCTACAATTAAAACACACACTTTTCCCTCCCTTTATTAGGGCTTGTCACATTGTCTAATCAAGTGTTAACAGTTTGTTATGAGAAAGTGTCTATGTGGGTTGGTAAACACATGCTGAAACGTCCTTGGTTCACACGGTTAGATTTCTTGTTGTCTGGAGTCTGCATTCCATTCCCCGCCCTCTTCCCCCCTAGTGTGTTGGCAAGCTAAGAAGCAGTAAGGGTGGCAACATTGTGCAAGCCTTCAAGCTTGACACTAGTAGCTTGCCCTATCAGTGTTAGTGGGATTTTTCCCCCCGTTCCTTAGTAAGGCTGTTGTTTGCTCTTAGCTTGCTTGAGTTGGTAGTTCCTTGATTGGGGTATCTACCCCAAGATTAACTCTCCCGTGGTGGCGAGCCTATGGCACACGTGCCACAGGTGGCACGCAGAGCCCTCTCTATGGGCACACATGCCATCGCCCCAGTCCTAGGCCATCAGCTGGGTTTTATAACACCTTTTCGCTTTAGGCCTCCACCGCTGTGTGCAAAATAAAAAAAAGTTCAATCAATCAATTTCAACTTCGCAAGGGGGAAAAAAAAGATCTCGCAAAGTTGGAATTGATTGATTGAACTTTTTAGTCCCACCCAGTCTGCCATTACCACCACAGCCACGCCCACCCAATGAGCCATGTTCACCCAACTGGCCACACCCAGCCAATGGGCCACACCCAGCCAATGGGCCACGCCCACCCAGCACCCGACGATACATAAGTGGGTTTTGGGTTGCAGTTTGGGCACTTGGTCTCTAAAAGGTTCGCCAGTCTAGACCAATAATCAAGAAGTAAATAATATCCCAACCAAGATGTTGGAACCCATTTTCCAGCCACGAGGAACTTTTAAAAAGTAGAATAAATTAACTAAATAAAACCTGATGTCAGAATGTTCAGACCTTTAATGTGGCAAAGAAGAATATAACCCCCCACCCACCCCAATTCTACACTTGCAAACTTTTTCAACGGGCTGGAAAATGGCTCCCTTTCATAAATAGGAGTCTTTTCTGGAAAAAGATAAGATAAGAGCATAGACCAGGGACCTCCAAACTTGGTAACCGTAAGATTTATGGACTTCAGCTCCCAGAATTCCCCAGCCAGCTGGCTAGAGAATTCTGGGAGCTGAAGTCCACAAGTCTTAAAGTTGCTAAGTTTGCAGATTTTTGGCATAGATTGTATTTCGGGGCAATATTTCCAATTGGAAGGCAATTTAGAGCATAAAGATGTATAGCATTAAGCCAAACATATATTTTCTTAGGGTCATGCTGAAGATCTGGAGGGAAATCCTGCAATTTCAAGATCGAACTGCTGGCAGTTGGCAGAGTTAGCCTGTACGAGTTTAATCTTGAAATCTCAACATGAGACGATTAAAGACTCAAAGGGCAGAATTGATATCTGCAGCTCAAGTTGATCTCAAACAGGATTTCTCAACCTCAGTGACTGAAAGATGTATGGACTTCAACATGCTGGCTGGGGAATTCTGGAAGCTGAAGTCCACATTTCTTAAACTTGCTGAGGTTGAGAATCACTGGCCTGGTTGGAATGTCCTTCTAGACTGGACAATAGAGTGTGTTTGAGCGTGATTTTCAGTTGAGCTCATACTTTGTCTAAGAAAAAGAGGCCTTCCTGAATAACAATAATTAAACCCAACCACTTTCCTGTTAGGTACGTAAATAATACGGTACCTTGAAAAATAAGAATCATGTGGTTTGGATAATGATGGTGCACCAAAGCTGGTAGCTTAGGAATACAGTATCAGCAAATCTAATTTTGCGTAGGGGGTTGCCCTCGTGATTAAGTAGGTAAGATAGCTTGTAGCCCACAATCTATGACTACAAAAGCATGTTGTGTCAGACACCAGCCTCCTTCAGTGTGGTGCTGTCCACATGCATTGGATTCCAAAATAACACCCCCTGGGCATTGTGGGAGTTGTATAATATAAACTGGAGGAAGACCCTTGCAACATTAAATACACACAGCACTTAAGATTCAATCTCCAAAGGTTGTTTTGGAGCACACAGGATTGCAAATATAGCATCTGTTTGCAACATGGAAAAGCAACAGCACCTTTTCCTGGGGTCACATGGCTCCAGACAGGTGTGCAATGTATTCATGCTCCCAATTTTCTTGAAAAAGTTAGCAAGAGCAAGAACACTTAGACTTATATACCGCTTCACAGTACTTTACAGCCCTCTCTAAGCGGTTTACAGAGTCAGCATATTTGCCCCCAACTATCTGGGTCTTCATTTTATCGACCTCGGAAGGATGCAAGGCTGAGTCGACCTTGAGCCGGTCAGGATCGAACTGCTGGGAGTTGGCAGAGTTAGCTTGCAATACTGCATTCTAACCACTGTGCCACTATGGCGCTTGGTAATAATGGTAGGCCATCCTTTTATTCTAAAGTTTCATTAACCCACTGCATATCTTCTTAGATACCAAGCCCTGACGAAGGATTTGAAGGCAAATCTCTTTTTGAAAGCTGGTATGAGAAAAACCCATCAAGGGAATATAAAGGCTTCCCAAGGTAAATGCCAAAATGGGAAAGGTAAAAAATCAGAGGAGAAGGGCGTGGATTTTTGGTAGCAGCTGAGATGCAAATACAAAAGTGAAAGTCCAAATACACTGGGATCTGTTCTGGAAGATAGAAAGCAGAAGAGCCAGTTTGGTGTACTGGTTAAGGTGCTGGCCTAAAAAGCAGGAGGCTGGGAGTTCTAGTTTAGCCATAGGCATGAAAGAGGCCTGGGTGACTTTGGGCCAGTTATTTTCTATCAGCCCAACCCACCTCACTGGGTTGTTGTGGGGGGAAAAAACAGGAGGGGGAAGAACAATTATGTATGTTTGCTGCCTTGAGCTATACTTACAAAGTAATAAAGGCAGGATACAAATCTAATAAATAAATGAAATAAATAAAGTGAGTATTCTTCCACATGATGCTCATAGTAGAAAAGTTGTGTAGATCCATTGCTCAGGCAAAGTTATTCAATTTGGCTGGGACAAAAAAGTGTGTCCCCACACCTACTTTTCAGAACATATGCAGATATGCATCCAACTTCCACCCCCCCCTCTGATCTACACACTAGACCGCCCAGTTTCTTACCCTCTTTCTTCTCTAAAAGATAAAGTCAGCTTTATAAAGTATATAAAAAGAGAAGAAAGGAGATGGAGATGCTAGTACCGTAACTATGAGAGGGATCTTGGAGTTCTAGTGGACAATCACTTCAATATCAGCCAGCCGTGTGCTGCAGCTGCCAAAAAAGCCAACTCAGTGCTAGGCTGCATTAACAGAGGGATAGAATCAAGATCACGTGAAGTGTTAATACCACTTTACAATGCCTTGGTAAGGCCACACTTGGAATACTTCATCCAGTTTTGCTCACCACAATCTAAAAAAGATGTTGAGACTCTAGAAAGAGTACAGAGAAGAGCAACAATGATGATTGGAGGACTGGAGGCTAAAACATATAAGGAACGGTTGCTGGAATTGGGTATATCTAGTTTAATGAAGAGAAGGACAAGGGGAGACATGATAGCAGTGTTCCAATATCTCAGGGGCTGCCCCAAAGAAGAGGGAGTCAAGCTATTCTCCGAAGCACCAGAAGGCAGGACAAGAAGCAACGGATGAAAACTAATCAAGGAGAGAAGCAACCTAGAACTAAGGAGAAACTTCCTGACAGTCAGAACAATTAACCAGTGGAACAACCTGCCTCCAGAAGCGGTGAATACTCCAACACTGGAAGTTTTTAAGACGAGATTGGACAGCTATTTGTCCAAAATGGTTTCCTGCCTGAGCAGGGGGTTGGACTAGATGACCTCCAAGGTCCCTTCCAACATCATCATCATCATCATTATTATTATTATTATTATTATTATTATTATTATTATTATTATTATTATTATTATTATTATTATTATTTTATTATTATTATTATTCAGAAACTTTTTGAGATCTCTAGTGTCTCACATTAAAATAATAATTTTAAATTTTCTTACACCACGCGTTCCCCTTCCCCTCCCTTTTTTATTTCCAACAGGATAAACAAACTGGGTTCTGGCAATGACTTTGAAGTCTTTTTCCAAAGATTGGGAATTGCTTCTGGTAGAGCCCGTTACACTAAAAACTTTGTAAGTGTGTTCAAATAATTTTTTGGGAGGGTGGTGTCTTCAAGTCAGTGTTGACAGCTGTTGACTGCCTGGACCAGTCCCTGCAGATTTCCTGGGAAGATTTTGGAAGTGATTTGCCATTGCCTCCTTCCTAGGGATGAGAGGGAGCGACTGGCTTAAGATTTCCCAGATGGCTTTGTATGTACTCAAAACAGAACTAGAACTAACGGTCTCCTGAGTTCTAGTCTGGTTCCTTAACCACTAAACCTGATCTCTGTTCAAAGAATAGCATGAAGAAATCTAATTGAAACTGCCTTCTGCAACATAAAACTCTCCAGATGTTGGCTGCGGATTATGGGAACTGCAGTGAAGGACATCTGAAAAATGCCCAAACAGAAAAAGCTGCAAGAATTCCATATGAAGAATCTGAAATCTTTCCAGTTCAAAGATAAGAATTACCTTGGTAAGGCCACACCTGGAATACTGCATCCAGTTTTGGTCACCACGATGTAAAAAAGATGTTGAGACTCTAGAAAGGGTACAGAGAAGAACAACAAAGATGATTGGGGGACTGGAGGCTAAAACATATAGGGAACGGTTGATGGAATTGGGTATGTGTAGTTTAATGAAGAGAAGGGTGAGGGGTGACATGACAGCAGTGTTCCAATATCTCAGGGGCTGCCCCAAAGAAGAGGGAGTCAGGCTATTCTCCAAAGCACCTGAAGGCAGGACAAGAAGCAATGGATGGAAGCTAATCAAAGAGAGAAGCAACCTAGAACTAAGGAGAAACTTCCTGACAGTTAGAACAACTAACCAGTGGAACAACCTGCCTCCAGAAGTGGTGAATGCTCCAACACTGGAAGTTTTTAAGAAGAGACTGGACAGCCATTTGTCTGAAATGGCATAGGTTTTCCTGCCTTAGCAGGGGGTTGGACTAGATGACCTCCAAGGTCCCTTCCAACTTATTATTATCATTATTACTACCTGTGAAAGTCCATTTTTCTTATCTCAAGTATTTCCCAATTGTTCAGAAAGCCCAAGACGATACTGTGCTAAGTAAAATATAATTTGGGTTCCACCTTATAGCTTATACCATCTAGCTATAAAACTAGATATTAAAGATCTACAAAGCTGCTTATTAAATCACTTTTCTTATTTATTGATTGATTTACAGTCAAAGGCCCAATAACAAGAAATAACAAGCAAAATAAAGAAATAAATACACAATCATGATAATAAAAATACAGAGTAAAAGAAGCAACATAATAAAGGAAGATTGAAGAAAATGATCTAGCTCATATAACACTAAAAGGTAAAGGTAAAGTTAAAGGTTCCCCCGCACATGCATGCTAGTCGTTTCCAACTCTAGGGGCCGGTGCTCATCTCTGTTTCAAAGCCGAAGAGCCAGCGCTTGTCTGAGGACGTCTCTGTGGTCATGTGGCTGGCATGACTAGATGCCAAGGGCGCACGGAACGCTGTTACCTTCCCACCGTAGTGGTCCCTATTTTTCTACTTGCCTTTTTTACGTGCTTTCGAACTGCTAGGTGGGCAGAAGCTGGGACGAGTAACAGGCGCTCACTCTGTTACACAGCACTCGTAATTCGACCCGCCAAACTGCCGATCTTCTGATCGACAAGCTCAGCGTGCTAACCCACTGAGCCACCGCATTCCTTCATATAACACTAGTGTTTCTCAAATTTGGCAACTGTTAGACGTGTGGACTTCAACTCCCAGAATACCCCAGGTAGCAAGACTGTAAGTTCGAGTCCTGTGTTAGCCACAAAAGCTAGCTGGGCGACTTTAAGCCAGTCACTCCCTCTAAGTCCAACTCATCTCAGAAGGATATTGTTGGGAGAAAAATAGGAGGAGGAAGGAGTATCAGGTTTGTCCAGTGCTTTGAGTTATTTATAAAAGAATAAGAAAAAGGAGCTCCTCTCCAAATTAACAAATTATCATTTGCAAGGAGCAAAGGATTCAACCCTGGGAAATAATTTAATTAATGCAATGCAAGCGAGATATAAGTTGAAATGATAGTGCGGGAGAAGGGCGGTATAGAAATTAAATTATTATTATTATTATTATTATTATTATTATTATTATTATTATTATTATTATTATTATTATTATTATTATTATTATTATTATTATTATTATTATTATTATTATTATTATTATTATTGCATCTGGTAATCCATTTTAGCATATTTGCAATCCAGATCATCAAGTTCAGCTACAGTGTATATTAGCTCAGCGTTTCCCAACCTTAGGAACTTGAAGATGCGTGGACTTCAACTCCCAGAATTCCCCAGCCAGCTATGCTGGCTGGGGAATTCTGGGAGTTGAAGTCCACGCATCTTCAAGTTCCTAAGGTTGGGAAACACTGTATTAGCTCTTAGGACAGATCTGTGCACACAGCAATTTTATTTTTCTAATTGAAGTGTTGGATACATTGTGCAAACCCTACTTCTTCATCTACGGGCATTGTTAAATTACCAAAACAAAACCAAAAATATACTGACATCTTTCTTTCCAGAAAGTGGACAAGTTCAGCAGCTACCCAGTTTATCACAGTGTCTATGAGACATACGAGATTGTGGAAAAGTTTTATGACCCAACTTTCAAGAACCATTTGGCGGTGGCCCAAGTGCGAGGAGGGCTGGTGTTTGAGCTGGCTGATGCGGTCACCCTTCCCTTTGACTGCAGAGATTACGCCAAGGCACTTAATAGCTATGTTGATGTCATTTACAACCTAACAATGAAGTATCAGGCAGCGATGGATGCACACAATGTATCATTAGGTAAGCAGACCAATCTCCAACATCAAGGTAGGATCTTCAATAACACACAGCATCCCTCCCCAATGCCTTTGATCTACTTGTTGTGAAAGTGAGTTCTCATGCAATCAGGGAAAAACAAAATCTGACTATTGCAAAACAACAATAGAATTCTTTGGTTAGAGCTTCCTCACATTTCTTCAAAACATATTAATTATGGGCGTTTTTGATCCTTGTGGGCTTCTTGTGGGTGAAGCTAGCCCTTCTTTCTCTCCCAAATACATGTTGGTTGCCAAGGGGCCAAATTGTGATCACGTGACCGTGGGGATGCTGGGAAGGTGGTAAGTGCAAGAGTAAGTTGTAAGTAAATTTTTTAAATTTTTTCGAACAGTCACTTACCAAATAGTTGTAAGTTGAGGGCTACTTGTATTTCCTGGAATCCCATTCCCCACCACTTCCCCACTTTCTCTCCAACTCTTTTTTCTTGAAACGTTGAATATGCAAAATGACTCCCTTGGCTGGGTGCAGGAACTTGTGTATCCCTGTGGGCCTTTGAGGTTAGAGTTAATTGACTGAGTCAATTGAATCCTTTTTGGTGTAACCTCCTCACTGTTTCAGCTAAATAAGTTAGGGAAAAGGGAAATGCTTACCACAACTGTTTGAGCTCCAGATATATTGTGAACTTTGTTCAAGACTATTACCTCAAAAAATTGAAGATTAATATCAGGGAATCGAGATCTAAAGTTTGTCCCTGCTTGTGATTTCAGGAAAGTCCTAACGCTACTTTAGACCTAGAGTCATTCCATGAAGCAAATAATAGATTCAGGGGGGGAAAAAAGCAAATGAAATTAGCCCACTGCCTTGGTGGAGCAGTGGGCTGATGCCTCCTTAAGTAACACCAGCTGCCTGCAATTAGTGCAGGTTCGAGTCCCACCAGGCTCAAGGTTGACTCAGCCTTCCATCCTTCCGAGGTAGGTAAAATGAGGACCCAGATTGTTGGGGGCAATTAAGCTGACTTTGTAATAATGCCGCTGGGGTGTGTGTGAAAGCCCTAACAAGCAGGCATATACATAGAATGAAGGCTACTGCTAAGTTTGTAAAGCCGCCCTGAGTTTTCAGAGAAGGGCGAGATATAAATGGATTTTTTTTTAAAAAAAAATATTTCATGACACTAATGCCACAAGATGCGAAGGCTGCAACAAGATTGCGAGTATAAATGGCTTATATATAGGATATATCACCATCGGCAGGACTGGAGGCAAGCCGTTAAAACAGAATTACTATCCTTATAAACATAGACAGTCCTATTTGCTGCTTCCAACATCCCCCTTTCCAATTCCATGTACATAAAATATGAACAAAGGTGCAGATAATTCATATTTCAAGTGCAGCCACTGCACCCAAAGGCAAGAGATTAACTAACAAGATACAAAAAAGACTCTGTCATGCACTTCTTAGTCTTCTCCTATCCCATCAGCAACGGCTAACCCAGTCACCTTGGTTTGCCAAATAACTCTTTGTTTTTTTCAGTTAACTGCTGTGAGACAAAGATGACCTTAGAGTGAATAATTGTTGACCTCTTCCTAGTGCTTGTTTACATGGGCTTCCTGCCATAATACAATTACTTCCTCAGTGGCAGCACTGTCTCAGAATTCCAGCTAGCTGGGCCATTATGGAAAATTCTGAATTACAGTTCTCATACCTCTAAACAGCATGGGTAATAAGGGATGTGAGAGCTATCATTCAACATCTGGAGAGCCACAGGTTCTCTTGTTGTTAGTTGCAAAGTCGTGTCCGACCCATCGCGACCCTATGGACAATGTTCCTCCAGGCCTTCCTGTCCTCTACCATCTTCTGGAGTCCATTTAAGCTCACGCCTACTGCTTCAGTGACTCAGGTTCTCTACACCTGAGCTAATTTTATGGAAACCATAAAAGTAAGAGTCTCATAATTTAGCATTTTCTCTCCTGCATTACTCCAGTTTTGCTTCGAGATTCCATAAAGACTTTTTCAGAAGTTGCTGATGACTTTCACCGCAGACTTCAATTAGTGGACATCAATAAGTAAGTCTCCTAATTTTTGTGGTCATTCAGACAAGATAGCCATAGCCTCCATTCGCCTAATATTAATTGAAGTTTAAGGGATCCTTGCAAGCTCTAGCCTGAGAAAGTCTGGTTAAAATATTCTTCTCTTTCCTTTGCTTGGCTTTCAAAAGTCTGTGCATCCTGATCAGAAGTCATGTTCCCTCTAACATGGTTATTTCAATTGTTTAATTTCCAGCCCAATTGAAGTAAGATCTTGGAATGATCAATTGATGTTCTTGGAAAGAGCATTTATTGATCCTCTTGGATTGCCTGGCAGACCATTTTATAGGTAAGGAGAAAAAAAATTATTTCTTCTATAGACACCCAACTTAACCCAATGATTCAAGGTGGCTTGTCAACCTTCTTTCCATTCTTCCAGTCTTAAAAGTCCTTATATATATCGTAAGAACACAAGCAGTGCCCTTTTTCACTAGACTCCTCCGTCTAGTCCACAATATGTTCTCATAGTGACCACCCAACAGTTAAAGAAGTCCACTGGTCTCCCAACTGATGGCCTTCAAAGTTAGAACAATAGAATAGAATAATAACTTTATTATCACTTTAAATGCACACTGATCAGCAAACATTAAAATGAGATTTTGTTGCATACAGCTCTCAAAGGATAACCACCTCCAATATACACTGCATAAACATAACAAAAAATAAAATAAAATATGCATATACCCACATACGCACACTTATGTGACCCAGAGAAATAACACAGTCTAGTTCAGATGTGTATATATACATGGCGAGAAAAAAAGAATCTTGCGAGTTTATCAGATGGATGGCCTAGGGAACAAATCTGTTAACAGAATCTGGTAGTCCTGCTATAAATACTTCGAAACCTCCTCCCAGAGGGGAGCAACAGAAACAGACCATAAAGCGGGTGTGTGGGGTCTCTAACAATGCTTCGAGCTCTAAGTGCTTAGCACTTATAAGCAGCGTCCTGAATAACGGGAAACGAACTTCCTATCATCTTCTCAGCTGTCCTTACCACTCTCTATATGGACTTTCTGTCTGAGGCTCTGCTATCACCAAACCAAACAGTGTTGCAGTTTGTTAAAAATGCTCTCAGTCGTGCCTCTGCAAAACGTGGCCAGGACAGAAGGAGAAAGATGGGCTCTCCTCATCCGACGCAGGAAATGCGGACATTGGTTTGCAGGCAATTTTTTAACCTAACAAATTGCCTTATCCATCATGACATGTTGGTTTTGTTTGGGAAAACTTCCATATATTTGCCTGAAAGCCAATGAAATCTAAATAAACGGTGGAGGCCCTTCTATCAGGTATAAAGACAATGGTGTCTCCTTTGAAATGCTGCTTAAAAACAAATCTTAAATTCTTCTTCAAAAGAGATCTTTTACCTACCAATCTAATCCGGTTAGTTTCCCGAACGCATCTGGTTGTTGATTATGGGACACCGAATGTAGACTAGGTGAGCGTTGTGTTTTGTTTTTGCCTGATTCAGTTAAGTTCTTCTTGATGTTTTGAAGGCAGCAGGTTAGTGAATGCTGATTTATTTCAAACCTCGAGAACTTTTGTTCTAAATAATGGGATTCCAATGGCCAATTGACCTTACTGCCCTTTTCTAGACACATCATCTTTGCTCCAAACAGTCACAACAAGTATGCTGGAGTGTCCTTCCCCGGGATCTATGATGCCCTATTTGACATAGATAATAAGGCAGACCAACAGAAAGCCTGGTCAGAAGTTAAGAAGCAGATCTTCATCGCTTCTTTCACCGTGAGAGCTGCAGCCGGGACACTGAATGAAACGCCCTGTGGGGATGCAAGTGAGGAATTGCCAAGCAAGGTCCAACAGAGTCACACTTAACTTCTCAAAAATAAAATAATGGATGCAAAAGAAGCCCTACTGATTTTGTTGATACCCAAGGATGTTTTTTTGTTACGGAATGCATTGTGATTAAGTTTCATTTATTGTAGTTTCAAAAAACCTCCATGTATTTTGGAAAAAAAATGCTTTTCTTGTTTGTTTGTTCGTTTATTCATTCATTCATTCATTTATTCATTCATTCTATATAGCTGCCCATCCCACATCTGTGACTCTGAGCAGCTCACATAATTAAAACACAGCCAGTGAACAAAATACAGGATTCAGTAAGAAACACAATAATTCCCCTTTAAAAGACAATTAAAGCACCACATTATTTTCTTTTTAATCACTTTATTCTATACTTCCGCCATGCTGGAGGTCTTCGTGGATTTAAATGACATTTGGTGGAGTGAGGGCATCTATGGAGTTGAAGCTCCATCTCCTTTTTGTATGCACTGGACGTGCAACATGCCATGGTTCCATAGGTTGCATGGACAATGCAGGCAAAAAAGAGGGCGGTGCTTTAATTGGATAATCATTGCTGCCACCTTGATCTTTTGTCCAAATCCAACCTCAGGGGAGACCCATTGACCCCAGCCTGATTTCTAACAATGCCTATAAAGGTAATCCTCAACTTACTATCACAACCAGGACTGGAACAAGCAAATGGTGCTTTTGTCATATTAGCAATAGCAATACCATTTAGGTTTATATACAGCCCCATAGCACTTTTCAGAACTCTCTGGGTGATTTACAGAGTCAGCCTATTACCCCCAACAATCTGGGTCCTCATTTTACCGACCTCAGAAGGATGGAAGGCTGAGTCAGCCTTGAGGTGGTCATGATCGAACTCCAGGCTGTGGGCAGAGTTTGCCTGCAATACTGCACTTTAACCACTAGGCCGCACAGGGCTCAATGCACAGAGCTTCCAATAAACCACAACCTTCTTTCTTCATTTTTGCTTCTCATCCAAGAAGCTTCTTCAGTTCATGAAGTGTTCATGACTGGCTCGGGAATTCTGGGAGTTGAAGTCCACAAGTCACAAAGGGGTTCCTACTTTCCCACCCCAATCTCAGCTTCCAAAGATCAGGAAGTTGGCTGAAACCATGGACGCCACTGAGATCAAATATTCATCTCTAGCAAAATGGCCGAGTTCCTGAATGAGGATTTGGTACGCTGAAATATAAGCTTAACTGCCCCTTGCTTACATGGGAAGAGGATCACAAAGAACAGTTTCTTTGGGACGCTAACAATTTCTTTGGGGAGTGAGGAGGGGATTGGGCAGAATCGTAATAAATAACAAAATGACATTCCCCATTCTGCCCGAAGATTCCCAAAAGGAGTCTTGTAGATCCCAGTCTCAGAAATCTCTGCTTCTCTTTCACACGAGCTTATTTATTTATTTAATCTATCTGTTTATTTATTAAATTTACAGCTGATCCTTGACTTAGGATCACAATAGAGCCCAAAATTTCTGTTGCTAAGTGAGACATTTGTTAAGTGGGTTCTGCCCCATTTGATGCCTTTTCCTGTCATATTTGCTAAGTGAATTGCTGCGGTTGTTGAGTTAAGAACACACGGTTGTTAAGTGAATCTGGCTTTCCTATTAACTTTGTTTGTCAGAAGGTGCAAAAGGTGATCGCATGAATTTGGGACACTGCGACCGTCGTAAGTGTGAGTCAGGGGCCAAGCTGAATCTTGACCAGGTGACCATGGGAATGCTCAAACTGTCGTAAGTGTGAAAAACCGTCAGCAGTCACAACTTCAAGCAGTCACTAAATGAATTGTTGTAAGTCAAGGACCACCTTGGTATACCGCCCATTCCACTACCCAAAACGACTTTGGGCAGCTTACAATACAATAAAAATATAAGAATATTTACATTTTAAATAGGAAAGCAATTTTAAAATTACACAAATTGAAGGATTCCCGTTAAAGAATTTAAGAGTTGTTGGATAGGGAAATTGATTTAATAAATAAAAGGTAAAGGTTCCCCCGCACATGCGTGCTAGTCATTTCTGACTCTAGGGGCCGGTGCTCATCTCCATTTCAAAGCCGAAGAGCCAGCGCTTGTCCGAGGAGGTCTCCGTAGTCATGTGGCCGGCATGACTAGACGCCAAAGGCGCACGGAATGCTGTTACCTTCCCACTGGAGTGGTCCCTATTTTTCTACTTGCATTTTTTACGTGCTTTCGAACTGCTAGGTTGGCAGAAGCTGGGACGAGTAACAGGTGCTCACTCTGTTACGCGGCACTCAGGATTCGACCTGCCAAACTGCCGACCTTCTGATCGACAACCTCAGCGTCCTAACCCACTGAGCCACTGTGTCCCTTGATTTAATAAATAGATGCATAGACAAAAAAGATGTCCCTTTTTCCAGATGAGCAGGTAGATCTAAAAGATAGGTGTCCACAGCTAGGTACCTGACTACTCAGATAAGGTTTTTCAATCTCATCCAAACCGCACAGTTCATCAGAGATCAAGAATTAAGTTTTTCTTAATGAAATATTAACTGACCCTCATTGTTAACCAATAATCTAACCAAGGACACACAGCACCAATGGTAAACAGCCTTGTAAAACAAACCAATGAGCTTGCAGGTAAGGATAATGCTTCTGGATGGTTTGGAATGCAAGGGAGGATATTTACAACATCCATAAATCAAGGTTCATCTTCTGTGGAAAAGTGAACTCACGAGGTGGAATGAGCATTTTGTTTTCTTTAACTCCTGAGATTCAGAGTTTTGGTGGTATCTATAGAGGATTAAAAGGGACAAGGTGGCTCAGTGGGTTAGGACGCTGAGCTTGTCGATTAGAAGGTTGGCAGTTTGGCGGGTCGAATCCCGAGTGCCACGTAACAGAGTGAGTGCCTGTTACTCGTCCCAGCTTCTGCCCACCTAGCAGTTCGAAAGCACGTAAAAATGCAAGTAGAAAAATAGGGACCACTACGGTGGGAAGGTAACAGCGTTCCGTGCGCCTTTGGCGTCTAGTCATGCCGGCCACATGACCACGGAGACGTCCTCGGACAAGCGCTGGCTCTTCGGCTTTGAAACAGAGATGAGCACCAGCCCCTAGAGTCGACTAGCACGCATGTGCCGGGGAAACTTTACCTTTACCTTTATAGAGGATTAAAAACAGTTCTAATCTCTCCTTCGTTAGAATAACAGAATAACAGATTTGGATGTGACCTTGGGAGGTCTTCTAGTCCAACCCCTTGCTCAGATAAATGGCAGGACAAGAAGCAATGGATGGGGGGGGGGTGGATCAAGGGAGAGAAGCAACCAAGAACTAAGGAGAAATTCCCTGACCCTTGGAACAATTAATCAGTGGAACAACCTGCCTCCCAAAGTTGTGAACAATATCGGAAGTTTTTAAAAGAGCCATTGGACAGCCATTGGTCCGAAATGGTAGAGGGCTTCCTGCCTGAGCAGGGGGTTGGACTAGATGACCTCCAAGGTCCCTTCCAACTCTTCCGTCGTTCTATTATATTGCGTGGTGTTTCTTCCTTTCGAGAGTTTGCCGGCACTTTATTCATAGAGTGTGTGGTTGGGGGGGGGGCAGTGTGTTGCGCTGTGCTGTGTTGTGCATAGGCGTGTTAATATATTAATAATATAAAGTTGGAAGGGACCTTGGAGGTCATCTAGTCCAACCCCCTGCTCAGGCAGGAAACCCTATACCATTTCAGGCAAATGGCTGTCCAGTCTCTTCTTAAAAACCTCCAGTGTTGGAGCATTCACCACCTCTGGAGGCAGGTTGTTCCACTGGTTAATTGTTCTAACTGTCAGGAAGTTTCTCCTTAGTTCTAGGCTGCTTCTCTCCTTGACTAGTTTCCATCCGTTGCTTCTTGTCCTGCTTTCAGGTGCTTTGGAGAATAGCTTGTTTTTAAGAGGGAGCTGGAAGTAGGTGCCCAAGGCTCCGATTGGAACGGCTGCTTCTCCCGGGACGCCCCCCCCCCGCTTCCCCCAGCAACCCCAGTTCATCGTCCCAGTTGGCTTTGGGAGTGTGCGCGCTCGCGAGAGAGATTTGCCAGTGGGCGGGGAGATGGGTGGGGGTTCCCTAGCCGGGACGGGAACCCTCCCCGTCCCGCGTCCCGCGAGGCGCAGCCGTCCTTGGTTCTGGAAAGCGAGATGGGCCGACGGAAAGTGGTGCTTTGCAGCTGGCTGGGCGTCGCGGGGCTCCTGGCGTTTTTCCTGTCGGGTTTCTTAGCGGGTAAGCGCGGGGCTCCCCTTCCCACCGGCGCTTTGAGGCAGCGGGAGGCGTAGGACGGGCGCAAGGGGGGTCTGTCTGGATCGGAGCGCGCTTGCGACGATCCCGGAGGCTTCCGCGCACCTGATGGGAGCGCTGACTTGGACCCGGAGACTTCGCCTTACCTTTGTACGCGGGGGGTGGATTTCTACCGGCCCTTTTGCCCGGCTGCCCCCCCCTCCCTCCCTCCCCAACGGGCTGTCCAGCTTGGCGAACGAAGAGGGGTCGGGTGTGATGGGTGCGGAGGTGTGCGCTGGGGGGTCTCCGGCCGCCGCGATTCCGCCGTCAAAGTTGGGTGAGAGCAGCTGGGAAATTTAAATGGAAAGTCGGCATAAAAGTGAACGTTCCGCTTGGATGGAAAAAGAAAAGCGAGCTTTTATCTTTCAGATTAAAAACAAAAGAAAACACTGAAGCATTTTGCTCATCGATGAAAGCCATACATTTAAAACAACAACAACAACAACAACCAAGGTAGCACGGAGACAACCCGGGTTCAAAGTTCCACTCAGCCAGAAGAACTAGAACGCTTTTCCGCAGCCGAATTTATGCCCCGGAATCATCCAGTCAAGAGTCATCACCAGAGTCCGGTTTTTAAGACAAAAAATATTGGACAAACAATTCATTCGGATAACTAAATAGTGTGTGTGGGGGGGTCCCCTGCTTGAGCAGGGGGTTGGACTAGAAGACCTCTAAGGTCCCCTCCAACTCTGTTCTTCTGTTGTCTCCCACAGCCACTACTCTCAGTGTCCTCACAGGCAGGCTGGCAGCACAATTTGGGCCACCACGTTTTAAGATGGAAGTCCGTAGGCTCAGAGAGGCCCTTCGCGCATGCTCGCTTGCCCTCTTTCCCAAGACTCAGGCTAGGCATCCTGAACAGATTCTGGGTCTTGCTTCAACTTCTGGCAGTTGTTGTTAGTTGCGAAGTCGCGTCCAACCCATCGCGACCCCATGGACAACGTTCCTCCAGGCCTTCCTGTCCTCTACCATCTTCAAATGCAAATCCATCACACTCCAGAATTTGACAGCCATTTCCCCCCCCCCCCCCAAGAACCTGTCCCCTTCATGGAATTATGGATGGCATCGGTGAGTTCCATATGATAAGTTCTGGACAAACTTGTTGAACAAGTGAAACAAGATATCTACAGTTTTTCAATTCTTCCAGTTTCCTGTAATTTAATATTAATGGTCTTTATCTGATGGTCAGCTCTTAAGTTTGTTCCGGATAATCAAATGTTGATAGCTTTTTGTAATCAACACCCGTGGCTTCTGCGTTTTTTACACCTGAAAGTTCGTTTGAAGAGTTGGTTACTGTGAAGAAAACTAAGAGAAAGGGCTGTTGTTGTTTTCTTAAAATGTATGGCTTTCACTGATGACCAAAATACTTCAGTGTTTGTTTTGTTTTTTTAATCTGAAAGATAAAAGCTCACTTTTTTTAATCCAAGCGGAACGTTCATTTTTATTCCAACTTTCCATTTTAATTTCCCAGCTGCTGTCACCCAAACAAGCCAGGTGGGTGTGCAGAGCCTGTTAGTCCTCCCAAAAGCAAACTAACCAAATTTAAAATTTCCTGAACTTGCTCATGTTGTGGCCATGATAACCTCGATGAACTCAACTGTTCCTCGTCCTTTTTTTTCTTTCCTTTTCTTCCCATGGGGTGAAAATTGTGGGAAAAAGGTAGCCCGGACTTACAAACGTTGCTTAAGCTGAATGTTATGTAACTTTTCTGGTTCACCCAAAATAACAATTAATTTCAAAGCACAAAGAAAGCTTGCATAGAGTCTAAGTGAGGCAATGAAAGGTGGCAACTTTCATTCCTTAGCAAGTGGGACAGAGACATCATGTTATGCCAGTTCTCTGAGTCAATCATCCTTCTTCTTCTTCTTTTTTTTCTTCTTTTTTTTTTCCAGGCACACTTTAAATTGCTCTGGCTCTGTTTCAAGGTTTTGTGTAACTCTCTATTCATCTCACAGCAGTGCTGTAGAATTGGCTGCCCCAAAGAGTTTGGTCAACTTTGGGGACTGGAGGTGCTGTTCAAATTGGGATGGGAAGACCCATGTTGCAGGAGGCCTTAATTTCCTATCCACGTAACGAGGGATTTTCCTCATATTCCACTTACTGCAGGACAAACGTGCCCTGCTACAGGTAGTCCTCAACTTATGACCGCAACTGAGAGCAGAATTTCTTTTGCACCAGCAAGTCACATTTTTACCGCCTTTTTTTTGGACATGGTTCTTAGGTGAATCCCTGTAGTTGTTACATGCCTGTTGACTCTAGCTTTCCCCATTGCCTTTGCATGTCAGTAGCTGGCTGGGAAGTTTTTTCTCTCGCGCGTCATATCTAAACTTACCTCTCTGGAATGCATTTCTTCCCTCCCGGCCATCCAGCTCCTTACTACATTCTATCACAACATTTGAAAGTTGCCAAGTTTGAGATACACCACCAACCACAGAGCATGTGGTTGGTGAGATGGCCAGCTCTGCTCCGCTCCAGTTGGTCATGCTCAATTCCTGAAGTAACACAATGGAAGGAACTGGGTATGTCTACTGTAATGAAAAGAAGGGTGAGGGGTGACATGATAGCAGTCTTCCAATATCTCAGGGGCTACCACAAAGAAGAGGGAGTCAAGCTATTCTCCAAAGCACCTGAAGGCAGGACAAGAAGCAACGGGTGGAAACTAACCAAAGAGAGAAGCAACCTAGAAGTAAGGAGAAACTTCCTGACAGTTAGAACAATTAACCAGTGGAACAACCTGCCTCCAGAAGTTGTGAATGCTCCAACACTGGAGGTTTTTAAGAAGAGATTGGACAACCATCCATCTGAAATGGTATAGGGTGTCCTGCTTAAGCAGGGAGGTGGACTAGTCCAGGGCTTTTCAACCTTTTCACCCATTGTACCTCTTTTAGGTAAAGGTAAAGGTTCCCCCGCACATGCGTGCTAGTCATTTCCGACTCTAGGGGCCGGTGCTCATCTCCGTTTCAAAGCCGAAGAGCCAGCGCTTGTCCGAGGACGACTCCGTGGTCATGTGGCCAGCATGACTAGACGCCAAAGGTGCACGGAACGCTGTTCCCTTCCCACCATAGTGGTCCCTATTTTTCTACTTGCATTTTTACGTGCTTTCGAACTGCTAGGTTGGCAGAAGCTGGGACGAGTAACAGGCGCTCACTCTGCTACGCGGCACTCGGGATTCAACCTGCCAAACTGCCGACCTTCTGATCGACAAGCTCAGCGTCCTAATCCACTGAGCCACGTGGCAATATCCAAGTACCACCAGTCGCCTAGCAAGGTGTCAAAAACCTGATGACCCAAAAAAAAAGAAAAGGAAAAAAGTGATAAAGTACAGGTAGTCCTCAATGTACAACAGTTCGCTTAGTGACTGTTCGAAGTTACAATGGCACTGAACAAAGTGACTTACGACCATTTTTCACACTTATGACTGTTGCAGCATCCCCAGGGTCCTGTGATTTACATTCAGAAAAGGAGAGAGGGAAAAAATAGCTGTAAAGAAATAATCTGTTTGAGTTAAAGCTGAGTTGAGCAAATAGTAAGCTGTATGTAGTTTCTCCAAAGAGTTTGCAAAGTGTACCTTTCCTACCAAGGTGAGCTTTCATTGCCATTTTTAATCCCCACTGAACTCTCCAACCGAAATAAGCCAAAGCAAATAGCAGATTAAGTCTTAACAGTTTCCTTTCCCTCCTGAAATAATTCTTGGAGATGTTACTTCCTTGCCCTTCTTCCCCAGCAAATAAATTTTCCAGATGTTGCAATCTAATCAAGAGAAACTTTACTCCTTTATTAAAAAAAAAAAAGCCGCCCTCACGATGCTGTTACTCCGGCCAGACTCCAGTAGCAAAACATTCTGCAATTATTTCCTTGCTGCAATTTTGTCTAGGTAGGCACATCGGTGGAATCACATCTGTTGCAATCCTGGTGACAGAAATGCAAAAGATCAGTTGCCATCCTGGTGACAGAAATGCAATGCAATTTGCACTTGCGTGTTATTTGCTTGTTTGTATCCTGTCTTTTATTATTTTGACAAATAACCCAAGGCATGGAACGTATATAATACTGCTTCCACCTATTTTCCCCACAACAACCCTGGGAGGTGGGTTGGAATGAGAGAGAGGGATTGGCCCAAAGTCACCCAGCTGGCTTTCATGGCTGAGGCAGGACTAGAACTCACAGCCTCCTGGTGATTGGCCCAAAGTCACCCAGCTGGCTTGCATGGCTAAGGCGAGACTAGAATTCACCGGCTTTCTAGACTGATGCCTTAATCACTAGAACAAGAACAAAGTGTCTCTTTCCCCCAAATTCTCCGTTAAAAGAAAACACTAATCTTATGACTATCACTGAGTGTTGTATCTCATGACTTATGATGATTGTATTTTATGAGTATGATCATAAGATCAACTTGTTGCTTGTATGTATGCTGAGAGCTTATGCACCGGAGACAGATTCCTTGTTTGTCCAGTCACACTTGGCCAATAACGAATTGAATTCTATTCTGTTCTTTTTGTGTAAATATTTTATTGAAATTTTTTTAACATAACATAAATCAGGGGTCTTCAAACTCGGCCCTTTTATGACTCATGGACTTCAACTCCCAGAATTCCTCAGCTAGCATGTCTGGCTGAGGAATTCTGGCAGTTGAAGTCCATGAGTCATAAAAGGGCCGAGTTTGAAGACCCCTGACATAAATGATTATAAAGCAGAATATTGTCTGGGTAACATTTATAAAACAGTCCTTAACGATTGAATTCTATAATCTATGTTCCATATTTTAATTTCATTTGATTTCCCCTTTCCCCAACATATCTTTCTTTGCAAAACATTAAATTAAGACAGTTCTGTTTGCATAACAACAGTTAAATATATAGTTTCAGTACTCCTGTGTAGCGTTTTAGTTGCCTTATCATAAACCCTGTCACCATATTTATTTCAGCTTATTTCTTCCCCCAAATTCTAAATACTTTTACCAGTAACAATCTTTTTTAGCACTTAACTATATTTACATTGGTGGATTGCATTCTGTTTTTTTTTCCATGCAAACCCTCTCATGCTTTTATAATTCCCAATAAATAAGTAAAAAAATAAATAAAAAGAAACAATAACAACAACAAAAAGAGAACAGCTTGTTTCTCCCTCTAAATTCTAAATGTTCTTACAAATAACAATCATTTCAACATTGTATTTCTCCTAATTTAATATATATTTATTCCCTCAATTTCTCATTCTTTTTAACCATAGCTAAGAATGTATTTAAGGGACGCGGTGGCTCAGTGGGTTAGGACGCTGAGCTTGTCGATCTGAAGGTCGGCAGTTTGGCAGGTCGAATCCCGAGTGCTGTGTAACAGAGTGAGCGCCTGTTACTCGTCCCAGCTTCTGCCAACCTAGCAGTTCGAAAGCACGTAAAAATGCAAGTAGAAAAATAGGGACCACTACGGTGGGAAGGTAACAGCGTTCCGTGCGCCTTTGGCATCTAGTCATGCCGGCCACATGACCACGGAGACATCTTCGGACAAGCGCTGGCTCTTCGGCTTTGAAACGGAGATGAGCACCGGCCCCTAGAGTCGGAAACAACTAGCACGCATGTGCGGGGAAAATTTTACCTTTACCTTAAGAATGTATTTAGTCTATTTAAACTTTGAACATTCCATTCAATAATTCTAATCATCTAATCCTTTAAATCTCATTCAAAACACATTTTTTATATTTTCCTTATCATCACATTTAAGTAGCTAAAACGTTTGCTTTTGTTTACATCAATTCAGTTCAGAAGAATAGTAAAAAAAAAAACAAACAGGAAAAAAAACACAATTATATTGATTTGGAGGAAAAAAAAGAAGAAAAAATTTCCCTCTAGTAGTAGTATATTAAAAATTTTCCCATTTCTTAGCCATATTCAGTGCTTTTCTTGTAAAAGAAAAAGGTGCCGGAACTCACACATGTCATACAACCCACCTTGCCTACCCTACAAGGTTCCATCCAAAAAAGGTGCCGGAACTCCGTTCTGAGCGTTCTATGAGAAAAAAAGCCCTGGCCATATTCAAACAAATGTTTCTTTCTGAAATATTCTTTCTGAAATATTTCATCTTTTTCCTGCTGTTTCATCATCAATTGTTTCCCTACAGGGAATTTTTTCTCATTCTCTTCCTTATCTTCAAAGTTGTTTCCCATTTGGATTAAATCATAACTCTTTATTTTATATGATTCCATCTTCAAATTTCCATCCTCAAAATTATATTTAATCATCTCTGTTATACTCCTGAGGTGAAAATAAATTGATTCATGCACTCATGTGGCTGAACATGGCGTTAGCCTTTTCTTCCTTTGGTTTCTGGGAGGCTTCTCCTGGACTGTTCGGAGAGACCGCCATCTCTCCTAAGTCCCTGGGATCTCCTTCCTTCAGTCCACCCCTTCAGGGTGGATTCTGGCCCCTTAGGGTCCCCAACAAAAAGAAATTTCAGCCGGAGGATCCGACATTTTGGATTCTCCAACTGCTTCGCTGAAAACCAGAATAGGAAGTCCCGAATTCTATTCTGTTTTGTTCTATTCCATTTTCTATGCTATGCTATGCTATGCTATGCTATGCTATGCTATGCTATGCTATGCTATGCTATGCTATGCTATGCTATGCTATCCTATCCTATCCTATCCTATCCTATCCTATCCCAATCTCTGTTTTCTATTCTATTCTATTCTATTCTATTCTATTCTATTCTATTCTATTCTATTCTATTCTATTCTATTCTATTCTATTCTATTCTATTCTATTCTATTCTATTCTATTCTATTCTATTCTATTCTATTCTATCCCAATATCTGTTTTCTATTCTAATCTATTCTATTCTGTTCTGTTCTGGACAGTTAAGACGACTTTGTATTGGATAACGCTTGAACTGTTGATATCTTCTCTGTACCTGTGTATGACCTGGACTGTTTATACTTGACTTGTGCTACTTCTAAAAGTAAAGTTTTTTTCCCCTTTTTTACACACCTCAGTGTATCAGTGTAGTTGCTGTGTAAAACCTGACTACTCTCAGTACCACTTCTTCTGTGCATTCTCCTTGTTGGCTCAGGAGATATTCTGCACAAACCCTGTCACTCTCCCCACAGCAGTCCTTCAGGGCTGATAGAAAAAAGTCCTAGATATGCTGAGATTGTGCCCCTGTGGACAAGGGACCATTGAAACCACAGCTTGTGTTCTGTTATATTGTACCTTCTATAAGGATTCACCAATTTATTTTACAACTCCCTACCTGCTATAAGGTGATGGTGAAACTTTTAGAGATCCAGTGCCCTAACTGCAACCGAAAACCCACTTACTTATCACTGGGTTCCAGGTGGGCATAGCCGCGGTGGTCATGGCAGACTGGGTGGGCGGGGCCAGTCCCTCGCCATCTCCGGGGCACGGCACGCATGTTCACAAAGAGGGCTCTAAGTGCCGCCTCTGGTATGTGTGCCATAGATTCGCCACCACTGTGCTATAGTATCTGGGAAATTCTGATCTCTTTTATGTATAGCTGTTACTGTGGGATCAATAGAATAGTTTCTTTGAATGTAGGGTAAATTCCGCTGTACTGTCTCTAAATTAGGCTGCTCATCTGTGATCTCACATACTACTACGTCCTGTTCTGTTATATTTATTTAAAGTTTTAATTTTTTAATTCTGGTCCGTGACCGTAATAAAAAGTTGATTGATTGTATCACATCCTGTCTACATGTCTCTCTTAGTTGGCATGATTGATTTTGGGTTACAAGAGGGGTGTAGAAGTGGGTTGGACTAGTCCAGGGGGTAGGCAACCTCGGCTCTTTTATGACTCATGGACTTCAACTCCCAGAATTCCTGAGCCAGCTGGCTCAGGAATTCTGGGAGTTGAATTCCATGAGTCATAAAAGAGCCGAGGTTGCCTACCCCTGGACTAGTCCCTTCCACTCTGTTAATTATTGGGGAGAAATAAAAGATCTATGTCCTCTTGTTCTTTTTTTCAGGTTGGTTGGTGAAAACCTTCATTGAGCCACATGGCACCAGTCAGGTCTTTGCAAGTGTAAGAAGAGAACTTTTTTCAGAAATGAAGGCAGAAAATATCCAGGGCTTTCTACAGTAAGTCTGCCCTTTTGACCACCTACAGCTGTGTTTTATTATTATTATTATTATTATTATTATTATTATTATTATTATTATTATTATTCTATAGGTTTTGGAAAACAATCTGGGGTGGGCTGATCATGCGTTCATATATACACACAGATACTTTTTCTGATATATATATAGAGAGAGAGAGAAAGAGAGAGAGACAGAGAGAGAGAGAGAGACAGAGAGATAGATATATGGATATGGATATGGATAGAGAGACAGATAAATATAGATAGATAGATAGATAGATAGATAGATAGATAGATAGATAGATAGATAGATAGATAGATGATAGATAGATAGATAGATGATAGATTACACACACACAGAGAGAGAGAGAGAGAGAGAGAAAGAGAGAGACATAGAGATACAGATAGAGATAGAGATAGATACAGTATGTATATATAATGGTTATAAGTTGACAACTTACATACACACACACAAACATACACATACATATACACATAAATTACTGTATACATATACATGTAGCTCCTTACAGCAGTTCGTTTAGTGACTGTTCAAAGTTATATCACTGAAAAAAGTGATTTATGACCAGTTTTTCACAATTAACAACTATTGCAGCATCTCCAGGGTTATGTGATCAAAACTCAGGCACTTGGCAACTGACTCATATTTATGACGGTTGCAGTGAGCTGGGATGATGTGATCCTCTGTGCTTCCACCCTGAGATGGCTTTTCCTTCTTCTAGCTCCTTCACCAGCTTCCCACATGTGGCCGGAACAGAGCAGAACCTCCGGTTGGCCAGACAGATCCAGACTCAGTGGAAGGCGTTTGGCTTGGACACAGCAGAACTGGTTCACTATGACGTCCTCCTTTCTTACCCAAATCAAAGCTCTCCCAACTATGTTTCCATTACTGATGATGGCGGGAAAGAGGTAGGGCAAAGCAGGTTGTGCCTTCTCTGAGGGAGCCCCCAGGGGAAAAACTGGATGGAAGTATGCGGGGCAGCAACACCTAAGATTCCTCTAGAACAGGGGTCTTCAAACTTGCTCCCTTTATTATGACTTATGGACTTCAAGTCCCAGAATTCCTCAGCCAGCGTGCCTGGCTGAGGAATTCTGGGAGTTGAAGTCCACAAGTCATAAAAGGGCCAGGTTTGAGGCCCTTTTATGACTTATGGATTTCAACTCCCAGAACTCCTCAGCCAGCGTGCCTGGATGAAAAAGTCTGGGAGTTGAAGTCCACAAGTCAGAAAATGGCCAAGTTTGAAGATCCCTGCTCTAGAAAGACAATTAGGTTGGGGTGACTTTTTTGTTGGGTACGGTGGGCCAAAATAAGCTTTTCTAACCTTTTATAAGGACGGGAAACAAAACAGATATTAAGCATCATTGTATATCCTACTGTCAAGGTGTGAAATTAGGCATTATATAGAATGCCTAGGAAAACTATAGGTTGCCAAAATGAGACGTCAAAGTATGAAACGCTTAATATTTCACATGAGGCCATTCTGTGCAATGCCAAAAGGCAAACTTACAAAGTCTAAAATACTCCAGCTAAAATGCCATTGTAGCCTTCTTTGTTGCAACATTCTGATACTTCAGCAAAAAAGGAGAAGCATCCTTTTACATAGCAATTATAAAAGGGATGCGGTGGCTCAGTGGGTTAGGACGCTGAGCTTGTCGATGAGAAGGTCGGCAGTTTGGCGGGTCGAATCCCGAGTGCTGCGTAGCAGAGTGAGCGTCTGTTACTCATCCCAGCTTCTGCCAACCTAGCAGTTCGAAAGCACGTAAAAAATGCAAGTAGAAAAATAGGGACCACTCCGGTGGGAAGGTAACAGCGTTCTGTGCACCTTTGACGTCTAGTCATGCCGGCCACATGACCACGGAGACGTCCTCGGACAAGCGCTGGCTCTTCGGCTTTGAAACGGAGATAAGCACCAGCCCCTAGAGTCAGAAACGACTAGCACACATGTGCGAGGGAACGTTTACCTTTACCTTATAACCAATTGGAAAGTAAATCTGAACTGCAGATATGTCTTCTGACTTCATCGCTTCTGAGCAGATGTCTGTGAGGGCTACATTTCTATGTGAAATTTGAAAATCAAAATAGGAACCTTCAAAAGAATTGTAATTCTAGGAGCCTGCCAAGTCTGCAGCCTAACCGGGTTGTCCTTTCAGCTTTCTAATGAAACTTCTGACTTTTTCTTGGTGACTAGATTTTCAACACGTCATTGTTTGAGCCCCCGCCTGAAGGTTATGCAAATATTTCTGGAGTGCTGCCACCTTATAATGCTTTTTCAGCACAGGGCGAGCCACTGGTAAGCGTTAGATGACATTTATTTAATATTTAATATAAAAATGAATTTGATATGGTAATGATAACAATTCGGCTGGTGTGAATTTTTTGGTGTGTATGTGAAAATTGTGTGGACAGTTTGGCTTTGTGGCTGCCACAAAGAAGAGAGGTCAACTTATTTTCCAAAGGACCAGAAGATAAAACAAGAAACAATGGATGGAAACTAATCAAGGAGAGAAGCAGCCTAGAAATAAGGAGAAATGTCAGGACCCAGCCCACGTCTTAGGAAGACAAAACTCTTGGAGCCAAATCTTAGTCCAAAAGGAATCTTTACTATGACATGCTTGGTTGTAGGAATACAAGACAGGACTTAATATTGTTCTACAAACTAAACCCTTATAAAGAGTTCCCGGTTCAATGCCCCCTTAACCCCATTTGGTCAGTCCCCCATCATTTACCTCGTATCATCCCTCTCGTGGGAAAAAGGAACTTAGGATCTTTTATGTTTATTGCTCTCTTCCATGACACAAGCCAGATGCTCCTACCCTAACCCCCCCCTTTTGTTCCCCCAGTTCAAAAGGCTTCTCTTTTCCTTTGAAATGCCTAATACAGGCTCAATGCACATTCATTCCCTCCTCCTCGGGAGATGGCAGAATCCATGGAATAATGTTTTAAACATACATTTATGAATATGATATAAATGGATTCTGACAAGAAACTTCCTAACCGTGAGGACAATTAACCGGTGGGACAGCTTGTCTTCAAATGTTGTGGGTGCTTCATCACTTGAGGCTTTTGAGAAGAGCTCTATTCTGATTGATTGAGTGATTGAAATCTATTACAGTGGTACCTTGGTACTTGACTGCTTTGAAACTCAAATTTGATACCCAATGCATTTTGACACAAAACTTTTGTCCTGATACTCATCGTTTGTTTGGTACAAGCTAGAACTTGTCAGCCTGGGTTGCTTTGTGACTAGCTACAGTATATTATTCTTTATGGGGAAAATTTGTTTGGTACTCATTGATTTTGGTACTTATCGTGCCTCCCGGAAACAAATAATGATGAGTACCAAGGTACCACTGTACCTTGAGATGTGATGCTGGCTACAGCCTTGGCTGGTTTTGAAAATGAGCTGGACTGTTTTGTGGAAATCATAGGGGTCAGTGACCACTCTGAGAAAAAGCTTATGCGCTTATGGAAAAAAAAAAGCAGAAGCTGTCAATCAAACCAAAGCATTTGCTTGGATACTATATTTGGGCTGAAAATCACCAGACAGAACTAGAATACAATAGTGAGTGCAGTTATTTGGGCTGCCATCTTGATTTCTGCAGCCTGTGTTTGGTAACATCACTTTCTCCTCAGTCTGCAATAGGTAGAAGCTGTTTCCAAGAAAGTAAAAATTATCTCATTTCTCCTCTTCTTTTGAGTACCTCCATGTTTGGTTTCTGAACGGAGGTGGTGTTCTGTGTTAAACTTATTTGACCAGTTGTTGGCATATCGATTCCTTGCAAATCACATATCCCTTTCTTAAAGCACTGTGGCCAGGAATTCCACATGACATTAATGCCTTTCATGCAATAAAGACCTTTGCATGAAGCCTAATCTTCCTGCTTAGTTCCACAGAAAATGTTCTGTTGGTTCACTATTGGGGCCACATGTGGGAGATGTGAAACGGGAAGTAAACTTTCAGAGGAGAACAAGGATGCTAAAAGCAAAGAAAGTATCATGAACAAAACCATGGTCCGGGACACACAAGACAATTACAGCAAGAACGGTCCATAGTCCAGAGCAGGAGACAGGTTTAAGCAGAACATTGGGTCCTAGCAACAGCACTTAGCACTTAGACTTAGTTTACAGTACTTTACAGCCCACTCTAAGCGGTTTACAGAGTCAGTCTATTGCCCCCAACAATCTGGGTCCTCATTTTACCAACCTTGGAAAATGAAATGCTCGGTCAACCTTGAGCAGGTCAGGACTGAAGGAATCGAACTCTGGTCATGTGAGCAGAGTTAGCCTGCAATACTGCATTTTAACCACTAGGCCAGCACAGCCCTGAACATCAGGCATGGTAAAACCTACCCAGCCTTAGCTAAGCTTTGCAAAGTCAGCAGAAAAGAACTTCATGAGAACATGGATATGTCCATGAAGATATGTCAGGGGTACTTGGTTGAGTGAGAAGACCAAAGGTTTCAATAGCATTCCCTATTGCTGTCAAGAAAGTACATGGATAGGTCAACAAAATGGTCGGGAATTTATTTTACTTTAAATAAATAAATAAATAAATTAAAATAAATAAACCTTTATTGTCAAAGTACAACATGTGTACATTGAGATTAGCTGAGCCTCCCCCCCCCCGTGCTCTCTCCCCCCAACACACAGTGATAACAAACCCTCCATCCCACCACACTATGTGAACCAACTACACCACACACCGGCCTCCCAAGTCAATTCTGCATAAGATTATGTCCCATTTAAAAGCCTAACAGCCCACGGATAAAAGCTATTTTTCAGCCTGTTGGTACGGCTGGCTATATTCCTATATCTCCTACCGGATGGTAGGAGAGTAAAGAGATACCATCCAGGGTGTGAGTCATCCCTGAGAATCTTCCTCACTCTTCCAAGGCAACGAGCCCTGGCGATGTCATCCAGTGGTGTCAGGGGACAGCCCACGATGTCTTGTGCTGTGCTCACTACCCTCTGTAATACTTTCCTGTCCGCGGCTGTCAGACCAGCATACCAAACCACAATACCATACGAGAGGACGCTCTCTATAGTAGACCGGTAAAAGAGGGTCATTAGCTGTTGTTCTACCCTGTTCCTCCGCAAGACCCTAAGAAAGTGAAGCCTCTGTTGGGCCTTTATACTGAAGAGTCAGACGTTCAGCAAAACGGATTGGACAAGATGTCACAGGGGTGAACCACAAAATAAATTTTCTTTAGCACTGGATTCTATGGTGGGGGGGGGGGGCTTCTTACATCAGACCAATCCCCTCCCTATTTCAGGCCAGATGCTGTGCATAGCTTCTTCTCAGAATATAGAACTACTCAAAAATAGTTGCAATTCCTAATGAAATCATCCTTCCACTAGACCAGGGGTAGGCAACCTTGGCTCTTTTATGACTCGTGGACTTCAACTCCCAGAATTCCTGAGCCAGCCTGGCTCAGCTTGGAAACCTCTCCCTTTCCCCCTCAGCATGGCTGGCTCAGGAATTCTGGGAGTTGAAGTCCACGAGTCATAAAAAAGCCCAGATTGCCTACCCCTGCCTTCTCCCTTCCTCTTAAGCCTTTCAGCCTTTTGATATTTGACTTTGAATTTGGGATACATCTAAGGCTTTAGGGTATGCCAAAGCATATGGACTGGAATCTGGAAAAGTAGCTGCTGTGTATTGCTGGGATTAGTTCTTCCAGTAGCATCTGTTAGGGCAGGGGTCTGCAGCCTTGACAACCTTAAGACTTGTGGACTTCAGCTCCCAGAATTCCGGGAGATGAAGTTCACAAGTCTTAAAGTTGTCAAGGTTGGCGACCCCTGTGTTAGGGGACGCATCAACATCTGAAAAATGGAAGGTTAAGCATTGCAATCAAAGCCCTCCTCTTGTTGCAGGTGTTAGTGACTTTGTCCACACACACGTACAAGAAGTGGATTTTTGATGTTGACATTGCAGCTGGCAGCTGGCAGATTTATGCCTGCCCCTAAAAAGAAGCATGAATTCTCCCTAGCTTGTGTGTTTTGGTGCTTGTTCTCAGGAGTGGATAGTTTCCATCTTCAAGCTTGGCTGATGAAGACGAGTCATCTGTGGAGGTTCTCAGTCATCCATGGTTGTTCCAAAGGTGCTTTCAAAATGGCCACTGGTCTTTCTTGGAGACATTTCACTTCTCATCTAAGAAGCTTCTTCAGTTCTAACTAAGCAGTGGGGAATGGAAAGGATTTATAGTATTTGCATTTAGCCAGGCATTAACACACCCAGGGTCATTGAAACCATCTGGGATTAATGAAGATAAAGTCATCATCTTTCTCTGAAGATGAGTTTTCTCGGGAGACCACAACACTCAACATTCTGTTGTGACTTTCTACGTGTCTATGGGGACCGCTTAAATGTCCTGTAAATAAAGATGTTTGCTTTGTCATGTTGCCAACTTTTAATAAACCATTTCAACTAAAAAAATGAGATAGGAGGCCTGAAGGAGGAATCAAATGGGCATTTATGGGGATATTTGCAGTTGTGATACAGTTCTCTATATAAGTGAAACAGATTCCATGTGTAGTAGTGCATTAAATAAAATTAAGCCCCCCAAATGCTGTTTTTGTTTCCATCCTAAAAAGGCCGATCTGGTGTATGTCAATTATGGACGCACAGAAGATTTTTTCAAGTTAGAGAGAGAAATGGGAATAAACTGTACAGGAAGGATTCTCATTGCTCGATACGGGAAAATATTCAGAGGAAACAAAGTAAGTTATCAGCATCTTTATGGTTTTTCTCAGTGACAATACCACCAAGAGAAATATTTTAATGTCTTTACTAGGGCTTTGTTTAAATACTGCACATTTGTTTTTTAAAAAGGAAATGATCCAAAGTGAATAGCAATTAATTAATTCGACATGGAATTTTTGAAAATATGTATGGTGCAAGCCTCAAAAATAGTTCAGTCGTTTATGGTGGAATGTTTGATGAGAATTCAGTTGGTGTTTTACAAATCATGGGAGCCAAGCCATTATGTTAAGCCAGACATGTCAAACACAAGGCCCGGGACCCAGATCCGGCCTGCGAAGTGATTTCATGTGGCCCGCAAAGCCATCCTGGAAACAGTGAGGGAACGGCCCCCACTGCCTTGGCACTTGCCCCGGTCCCATCTCCCTCTGCCAGAGACCCTCAGATCTGTCCCACTCCTGCCCAGGCCCCCATAGGCACCCTTGATGCGAGCGATGTAGAGCTGGCCATGCCCACCCAGTAGGCCATATACACTCTAGCCACGCCCAGCCAGTAGGCCACGCCCACCCTGGCCACACCCACCTGCCCCCCTGAGGGCAACTGCAATGCTGATGTGGCCCTCAATGAAATTGAGTTTGACACCCCTGTGTTAAGCTGTAGTAGAGGCAAATTGTTCTAAGGACATTGGTTTAGCACGTAGTCCAGACTAATGCTATTCTGATTACCCGTTGGTGGTTGGGCTGCCTGTATGAGCACACCGAACCTAACCTGAATTTCTTATTTGTGGACTTGATGTCAGCTCACCTGTCTAACAGGTTTTCCTGCTATACATGCACAGAAACACACAGAGGGAGAGGGAGGGAGGAAAAGAGAGGGAAAAGGAGGAGGAGAGGGAGAGGGAGGGACAGAGGGAGGGAAAGAGGAGAAGGAGAGAGGGAGGGAGAGATACGGAGAGGGAGAGAGGGAAAGGGAGAAGGAGAGGGAGGACGGACGGACGGACGGACAGATGGATGGAGGGAGGGAGAGAGGGAGAGGGGGAGGGGGAGAGGGAGAGGGAGGGAGAGAGAGAGAGGGAAGGAGGGAGGGTGAAAGGAAGAGGAAGGGAGAGATGGAGAGGGACAGCGATAGGGGGAAATAGTAGAGGGGGAGGGAGAGAGGGAGAGAGAGAGAGAGACTCAGCTCTGGCCTAAGAACCCAGCTATATTTCATCTCTTTTCTTGATTTCCTCTTACAGCACAAGTTGGCCCTTTGTGGTCCCATTGAGTGCATTGCAGTAGTCCAGATTAGAGGAATGGGCCCAGTTAGGCTACAAAAGGGATTTGTGCAAAGGCCTTCAGAAGAGGACGCTGTGAATCTAGGGATAGTTAACACCCAATCTGAAGAGGTGCTGGCAAATATTCACCAACAGCTGGGTTGCTACATTCTGGATTAACTGAAGCTTCAAAGGCAGCTCCATGTAGGGTGTATTATAGTAGTCTAGACCCATGACCAGGGGTAGGCAACCTTGGCTCTTTTATGACTCGTGGACTTCAACTCCCAGAATTCCTAAGCCAGCCACGCTGAGGGGAAAGGGAGAAGTTTCCAAGCTGAGCCATGCTGGCTCAGGAATTCTGGGAGTTGAAGTCCACGAGTCATAAAAGAGCCAAGGTTGCCTACCCCTGCCCATGACAATCAAGGCAGGAGCTATTTTGTTGGGGTAAATACGGGACGGCCTCCAATTCATGCACACCAACCCTTGGGATCCATCTAAATCCCATTAATGCCACTCCCGAAACTCAAGGGAACAGAAGAGCATTTTAATTTAATTTAATTTAATTTAATTTAATAATATTTATATACCGCCCTTCTCCCTGAGGACTCAGGGCGGTTCACAGGGCAGAATAAAATACAAATACAAACGTTAAAACAGGATTAAATAATTGCCCATATTAAAACAGTTGGAATAAAATTCTAAAACACCAAGTTAAAATTAAAGCACAAAATTAAAAAAAAAACCCCACCAATCCCCATCAGGCTAGGCCGGCTTGAACAAACAGAAACGTCTTGAGATCGCGACGAAAGGAGCGAAGATCGGGCGCCATCCGGAGCTCTACCGGTAGCTGGTTCCACAGCTCCGGAGCGCCCACAGAGAAGGATCTCCCCCTGGGGGCCACCAATCGACATTCTCTGATCGGTGGCACCCTGAGGAGGCCCTCTCTGTGGGAACGCACAGGGCGCAGGGAGCTTGATGCCGGCAGCAGATGTTCCCTAAGGTACTCCGGCCCCATGCCATGAAGGGCTTTAAACACTGTTACCAGTACCTTGAATCTCACCCGGAAGACAACTGGCAACCAATGCAGCTCACGGAGCAGCGGTGTAACGTGGGAGTATCGGGAGACTCCCAACACAACTCTCGCGGCTGCATTCTGTACCAGTTGGAGCTTCCGGGTGGTCCTCAAGGGCAGCCCCATGTAGAGAGCGTTGCAGTAGTCCAGACGAGAGGACACGAGCGCATGAGTGACCGTGCACAAATCATCCCGGCTAAGATAGGGCCGCAACTGGCGCACCAGGCGAACCTGGGCGAAGGCCCCCCTAGTCACAGCTCCTATATGGTCTTCCAAGGTGAGCCGTGAATCTAGGAGGACTCCCAAGTTGCGAGCCCTATCTACGGGGGGTAATAGTTCACCCCCCATAGCCAGAGGTGGAACATCCGAATAAACCCGGGATGAAGGTATGCAAAGCCACTCAGTCTTGTCGGGGTTGAGTTGGAGTCTGTTCCTCCCCATCCAGACCCGAACCGCCTCCAGGCACCGGGACATCACGTTGAGGGCATCACTGGGGTGGTTTGGGGTCGAAAGGAAAAGTTGGGTATCATCAGCATACTGATGATACCCAACTCCAAAGCCACGAATGATCTCACCCAGCGGTTTCATGTAGATGTTGAACAGGAGAGGCGAGAGGACCGACCCCTGAGGAACTCCACAAATGAGAGACCTCGCGGTCGACCTCTGTCCTCCTGTCAACACCGACTGCGAACGTCCCTGGAGATAGGAGGAGAACCACTGTAAAACTGTGCCTCCCACTCCAAAATCCCCAATTTTGCTTCTTAACCGTTGATTTCTCTGCAGGTTAAAAACGCCATCTTGGCAGGAGCAAAGGGAATTATCCTTTACTCCGATCCTGCAGATTATTGTGCACCTGGGGTCAAACCCTACCCAGATGGCTGGAATCTCCCTGGACAAGGAGTTCAGCGTGGAAATGTGTTAAATCTAAATGGCGCAGGAGATCCCCTCACTCCAGGCTATCCAGCCAAAGGTTAGTCTCCATAGGCCCACCTATGACACCCTTTGGGAAGGAAAGACCAGAGCTTGTTGATGTCACGTTTGCTTTCCATATACAGGCAGTCCTCGACTTACGGCCACAACTAAACCCAACGTTTCTGTTGCTAAGGGAAACACTTGTTTAAGTGAGTTTGGCCCCACTTTACGACTTTTCTTGCCACCGTCACTAAGGGAGCTGCTGCAGTAAATCTGGCTTCCCCTTTGAGTTTGCTTGTCAGAAGGTCGCAGAAGGGGATCACCTGACCCCAGGATCATGCAACCGTCATAAATAGGAACTAGTTGCCAGGCATCTGAACTTTGATCACGTGACCATGGGGATGCTGCAACGGTCATTGAGTGTGAAAAAAAGGTCATAATTCCCTCGTTTCAGTGCCGTTGTAACTTCGAGCGGTCATGAACTGTTGTATGTTGTAGTTGTCTGTTACAAGTTTTGATCATTTCAGATGAAGCTGGAAGATACTCTAAGCCAGAGGTAGGCAACCTTGGTTTTTTTTATGACTCGTGGACTTCATAAAAGAGTCATAAAAGAGCCAAGGCTGCTGCCTGCTCTAAATTCTTTGAAAAAAATGTGAACATACTCTTTAAAATAGGTCGTGTAGAGCAGGGGTCCTCAACCTTGGCAACTTTAAGACTTGCGGACTTCAACTCTCAGAATTCCTCAACCAGGAATTCTAGGAGTGGAAGTCCACAAAGTCTTAAAGTTGCCAGGTTTGAAGACCCCTGCTGTAGAGATAAGAATAGCAACTGAGTGATGCCACAAAGGGGTGAAAAAATACTGAAGCACAAGTAAGGTAAAGGTAAAGGTTCCCCCGCACATGCGTGCTAGTCGTTTCCGACTCTAGGGGCCGGTGCTCATCTCCGTTTCAAAGCCGAAGAGCCAGCGCTTGTCCGAGGACGTCTCCGTGGTCATGTGGCCGGCATGACTAGATGCCAAAGGCGCACGGAATGCTGTTACCTTCTCACCGTAGTGGTCCCTATTTTTCTACTTGAATTTTTACATGCTTTCGAACTGCTAGTTTGGCAGAAGCTGGGATGAGTAACAGGCACTCTTTCTGCTACGTGACACTCGGGATTCAACCCGCCAAACTGCCGACCTTCTGATCGACAAGCTCAGCATCCTAACCCACTGAGCCACAGCGTCCCTGTATGAAAACATTAATTGACAACTCTTGGTGGCCAATTCATGTGAAACCAGACAGTTGAAAAACAATACAATCAATACAATCTGTTCAGCAATACAATCTAAACACCTCTGCAGATCCTAAAAGGAAGACTGTATAGATAGACCTTGACTTAGAACCACAACTCTGATCCGAATTTTTGTTGCTAAGCAAAACAGGTATAAAGAGAGTCACACTGATTTTGTGACCTTTTCTACCATGGTGTTAAGCAAATCACTGCAGTCAAATGTGATGGTTAAGCAAAATCAGCTTCCCCACTGGATTTTGCTTGTTAGAAATATCTCAGGGGTTGCCACAAAGAAGAAGGGGTCAGCCTATTTTCCAAAGCACCTGAGGGCAGGACAAGAAGAAATGGATGGAAATTCATCAAGGAGACAAGCAACCTAGAACTAAGGTGAAACTTCCTGACAGTGAGGACAATTAACCAGTGGAACAACCTGCCTCCAGAAGTTGTGAATGTTCCAACACTGGAAGTTTTTAAGAAGAGACTGGACAGCCATTTGTCTGAAATGGTATAGGGTTTCCTGCCTGAGCAGGGGGTTGGACTAGATCAGGGATAGGCAACCTTGGCTCTTTTATGACTTGTGGACTTCAACTCCCAGAATTCCTGAGCCAGCCACGCTGAGGGGAACGAGAGAGGTTTCCAAGCTGAGCCATGCTGGCTCAGGAATTCTGGGAGTTGAAGTCCACAAGTCAAAGAAGAGCCAACGTTGCCTACCCCTGGACTAGATGACACCAAGGTCCTTTCCATCATCATCATCATCATCATCATCCAACTGGGAAGGTTGCCAATGGTGATCACATGATCCTTTCATGCTGCAACCATCCTAAGTACAGGCCAGCTGCCAAGCTCCTGAATTTTGATCACATAGAGATGCTACAACCGTTGTACATACAAGGTCAGGTCACAAGTCACTTTTTTCAGTGCCGTTGAAACTTTGCATGGTTGCTAAATGAACGATTGCAAATGGAGGACTAAGTACTGCTAGCCCTGATTGCATGTGTTCATATCCTACTGATCTCAAACTTTCATTGATTATTTATTTTCCAGAATACATGTTCAGACTTGACATTAGTGATGGGGTGGGAATCCCCACCATTCCAGTGCACCCCATTGGTTACCACGATGCTGAAGTTTTATTAAGGTATACATATTAAATTATGTCCGATACTTACGTGAACTGGAAAATCTATGGACTTTGAAAATCCATGCCTGTTTCTTGACTTGGCTCACTTTAAAGGACTGAAAGCTTACCCAGCCAGGAGGTGGGTTTGATGTAATGGTCAATGGCGCTGGACAAGAAACCAGGAGACTATGAGTTCTAGTCTTCCCTAAGGCATGGAAATGACTTTGGAACAGTCACTCATTCTCAACAGGTAGTCCTTGACTTACAACCATAACTGAGCCCCAAATTTCTGTTGCTCCTGTGTTTCCCCCAAAATAAGACCCAACTGGAAAATAAGCCCTAGCATGATTTTTCAGGATGCTCGTAATATAAGCCCCACCCACAAAATAAGCCCCAGCTAAGACCATCAACCAGATGAATGCATTTACTACCGTATTTCCCCACATATAAGACCTAACCAGAAAATAAGCCCTAATGTGTCTTTTGAAGCAAAAATTAATATAAGATCCAGTCTTATTTTCAGGGAAACACATTGTCTAATTCACAGGGGTGTCATTGGGATATAAAACACTGATTGACTGATTGATTGATTAGCTTTAGTAGTCACCAGACTCCAGAAATACTCTGGGCAGCATATATTTAAAACAGAGCCAGTTTGGTCCAGTGCTTAAGGTAGACTAGAAAGTGGGAGACTGTGAGTTCTAGTCTGGGGTCCCCAACCCCCGGGTTGTGACCCACTCCCGGGCCGAGGCCTGTTCAAAACCAGACCGTGGGAGAGATGTGCAAGGACTCACACATAAATCTCTAGGAGGCCTCTTCAGCGGTGCTTGTGCTTGCGCACGAATCTGCACTCATGCGAGCGTAGGGTGCTCATGCGTGAAGCTCCATTTACACGAGTGGAGGTTGCACACGCTCACTGCTCACATAAATAGAACTCTGTATGCGTCCATGTGCCTGCCACTCTCACACACACACCCTTTGTGCTGGGCCAGGCCGCCAAACTGGAAAAGGGTAACTTTGGGCTAGCTACTCTCTCTTAGCCCAACTCACCTCACATCATAGGGTTGTTGATGTAGAGAGAAGTTGTGCTGGATATGTTCATTGCCTTGTGTTATTTGTAATAAAAGGATAGAGGCGGGATGTAGAGAGTAAAGGTTTCCCCTGTCCAGTTGTGTCTGACTCTAGGGGCAGTGCTCATCTCTGTTTCTTATCAGATGCTTCCATGGTCATGTGGCTAGCATAACGATAAGCTGAGGCCAGTGCTTCTTTGTAAAAGAAAAAGGTGCTGGAACTTACACATATCATACAACCCTCCTTGCCTACTCTACAAGGTTCCATTCAAAAAGGTGCCGGAACTCCGTTCTGAGCGTTCTATGAGAAAAAAAAGCCCTGGCTGAGGCTCACAGGATGTGGTTACTTTCCCACCGAAGTGGTACCTATTTATCTACTTGAATTTGCATGCTTTCAAACTGCTAGGTGGGCAGGAGCAAGTAACGAGACTTCACTCCTTCGCACAACACCCAGGTCTCAAACTTGAGCTGTCAGCTTTCCAACTGACAAGCTCAGCGTCTCTAACCCCTGAGCCATCGCACCCCCTTGAAGGCGGGATAAAACTAAATAAGTAAAAACAAAAAGCAATTGAAAGAACCTAAGCGTCTGGATAAGGGACGTGGTGGCTTAGTGGGTTAGGACGCTGAGCTTGTCGATCAGAAGGTCGGCAGTTTGGCGGGTCGAATCCCGAGTGCTGCGTAACAGAATGAGCGCCTGTTACTCGTCCCAGCTTCTGCCAACCTAGCAGTTCAAAAGCACGTAAAAATGCAAGTAGAAAAATAGGGACCACTACGGTGGGAAGGTAACAGCGTTCCGTGCGCCTTTGGCGTCTAGTCATGCCGGCCACATGACCACGGAGAGGTCCTCGGACAAGCGCTGGCTCTTCGGCTTTGAAACGGAGATGAGCACCGGCCCCTAGAGTCGGAAACGACTAGCACGCATGTGGGGGGGGAACCTTTACCTTTACCTTTACCTAAGCGTCTGGATAAACTGCACCACAATCGGTCAGTCTGAGTTCCACAAATGTCCTATTCCAAGGCTTGGAAGGACAGCTATTTTTTTTAAAGAACGTTTAACAGGATGGGAGGTAAAAAGTTCTCAAAAAACACGAAAAAAGACAAAAGAAGGTTTCTTTGTTTTTCCAGGTTCATGGGTGGTTCTGCAGCTCCAGACAAGAGTTGGAAAGGAAATCTCAACGTATCCTACAATGTTGGGCCTGGATTTTTAGATCACTATTCCACAAGGTTAGTTCTAACATTTTTCTAAAAAATCATTTGGCTTCAATTGCCATCCAAACTGGGCATATCCACTTAAAGCTGTTTTCATTTTCTGAGAGACCATTGTCTGTCTTAGGGGCTGGGTGAATGCAGGGAATCCACAGCTGACGACCTCAATCGAGCCCAAAATTTCTGTTGCTAAGCCAAACATTTGTTAAGTGAGTTTTCTCCCATTTTACGACCTGTCTTGCCACAGCTGTTAAGTGAATCATTGAAATTAAGTTAGTAACCTGGCTTGTTAAGTGATCCTGGCTTCCCCATGGTCTTTGCTGGTCAGAAGCCAACTGAGAAGGTTACAAATGGCAGTTACGTGATCCTGGGACACGGCAGCTGTAATAACCACATGTTGCCAGATGCCTAAATTTTGAACCTGTGACCATGAGGACCAGTTGCAAGTCACTTTTTTTTCACTGCTATTGTAACTTCAAATGGCTACCAAACAAATGGTTGTAAGTCAAGGACTACTTGTACTTACTGAACTATACTACGTAAGGTTTACATGTCACAATCAACTACTAGATGGCTAAATCAGGGGCCTTAGAACAGGGGTAGGCAGCCTTGGCTCTTTTATAACATGTGGACTCCCAGAATTCCCGAGCTAGCATGAAGTTGAAGTTGAAGCCAGTTGAAGTCCATGAGTCATAAAAGAGCCAAGGTTGCCTACCCCTGCCCTAGAACATGGGTGTCCATCTTGACGTATCGCGACTTTTTTTTTGCATTGCTGGAGCTGGGGTGGGCGCGGACTCTGTATGATGCAACCGGCCTGCGGGCCGGCAGTTTGTCACCCCTGCCCTAGAAGACTTGTTATGCATGCAAGTCAGAGCAAATCCAGCTAATTTACAAAACATAACAACTGCAGAAATTAGGGCTGGCAGGATCAAATTATCAGCATTGCTGCTAGTAATTGATGGTTCATAGGTGAAACGATGTGAAGTTGATTTCGTTGCTTGGATAGTCAGTCTTGATTTGCGAACTGGCCATTAAAATTTTGGACAAGCACTACGTAGGAGTTACGTGAGCTACATTTTAGCTTCTAATGCCAATCTTGAATTCAGAATAAGACCTCATTGTTGTAAGTGGTGAAGTTCTATCTTTAGCTTGCTGGTGTATTGCTGCTGCCAGTCACGTTGCTATGTTAATAAAGTAGGTTGTGGGAACTTATGTATCACCTCCATCTTTTACTGCAAGAAGGTTGATTATGCAATGCCCATTGTCCTAGCTTGTCTAATTAAGAAGCAAACTCTTTAATCTACTTTTTTAAAAGCACTTCTTTTTTGAAAGCTCATTTTTTCTGTTCTTTCCCTTTCCTTTGCCAAAATTTGGAAACTCAGAAGGAGCTTCTTCTTCTTCTTCTTCTTCTTCTTCTTCTTCTTCTTCTTCTTCTTCTTCTTCTTCTTCTTCTTCTTCTTCTTCTTCTTCTTCTTCTTCTTCTTCTTCTTCTTCTTCTTCTTCTTCTTCTTCTTCTTCTTCTTCTTCTTCTTCTTCTTCTTCTTTTCTCCTCCTCCTCTTTCTCCTCCTCCTGCTCCTGCTCCTCCTCCTCCTCCTGACTTCTGACTTGAGGTACATTGGATATATTATGGAGACCATTAACACTCTGGAGAAGGCTCTAATGCAGGGAAAGGTAGAAAGAAAGAGTAAGGGACAACCTACTCCTTTGTGGCAATGAGTGCATCGTTGGAAGACCTGAAGAACCAGGTTAAGGATAATCACCATGGAGAAAATCTCTGTGGTTGCTAAGAGTCTGCAGTTTCTACAGTAGATGGCACACAGTCAGTAACAATCAATCAATTACAAGGAGAGGCATAGAAATAAATGGTCTTTGCACAAGAGAGAAGTACTTAATGATTATTTTACAATATAGCCTACGGAAGAAATAGAGCAGAAATCAACCCAATGACGTAAATTAAAATAAATGTGGCCATAACTGGAGGAAGAAACACATGCTCGCATATTTATTACCTATTTGTTCAATTTGTCCCTGCTGCAAACAACAGGACTCTCAAATGCGCACGACAACATATTTGTAATACAATAAAACATCCATAAGAAAAGGATCAGAGCACTCCCTCCCACCTCAAAAGAAATATACAATAAGGTACAAATAATTTACGATACTTTACCAGTTTCTCTGTTTCTTTAGGCTCTTGGGAACAACTCAAACTTTAACGATTGTGGGAAAATCTATAATGTTTTAGTGTCAGGCTCTAAAACCAAGAAATATCTGAGGCACTCCAAAGCAATTTCCTTCATTGTTCCTCATTTATAGGTGTTCTTCACCTATAGACAGAAATCTTGCCAAACTAAAACACTTGTATAAAAATATACAAAAATATACTCTTGGGAACTACTAGGCAGGAGCTGTCTTCACTCTCTTTCTCCTTCATCAACTATCTAAACTTTTCTGTCTCTTGCTCCTCTGGAATTCAGCCCTTCTCTACTGGGAATCCAGACTACATTCCACCACAGTGGGCCACCTTAGTATCTGGCACTTGTTAGACAAACAAACAAACAAACAGTTTTTCAGTTTCCCAACCTTCTCATTGTGGTCTCCTGGAATCACTAGTCATTTTTCTGCATAAACATGTAGATTCCAGCCAGGATTTGGTTATGACCAAGATTAGATATTTGTTCCTAGAAGTTGATCATTGAATGAAGCCAGAAATAACTGGAGATTCGATCCAGGGATCCATGTGAACGTGTTTCTGCCCAGCCGCAAACAAATGGTTGACTCCACTTGTAGCAGGATTGAGTCCGTTTGCAAAAAAAATACAACTTGTGATTGCTTTGAGGTACTCCTACTGTGGTTGACCTTACTACTCTGTCACCAAATCTTTTTCTCTCTCTCTTCTATTGCAGAAAAGTTAAGATGCACGTTCATAGCTCCAGTCAAATTACACGGATATATAATGTGATCGGAAGCATCAAAGGAGCAGTGGAACCTGGTGAGCTTTGAATGTTGATTGCATTATTTAAAACAAGAATGGACAGGTTTTGGGTAGCAGGAAACCAAAATGAGCAGGTGTTTAAGGAAGGTAACGATTACAGTAGATGGTGTAAGGAGGACTATATATCCCTGATCGTTTGTTTTCCGGGTGGTATCGGAATTAATGCTTTCCCAGTCATATTAATTCTGTTTTAATGCTTATAGTATCACAGACATGTCAAACACAAGGCCGGGGGGCCGGATCCGGCCCGCGAAGTGGTTTCATGTGGCCCACGAAGCCATCCTGGAAACAGTGAGGGAACAGCCCCCACTGCCTTGGCCCTGGCCCAGAGAACCTCCTTCTGCCAGAGACCCTCAGATCTGTCCCACTCCTGCCCGGGCCCCCATAGGCACCCTTGAGGCGAACGATGTAGAGCTGGCCACGCCCACCCAGTAGGCCACACCCACTCTAGCCATGCCCACCCAGTAGGCCACGCCCACCCAGGCCATACCCACCCGGCCCCTTGAGGGCAACCGCAATGCTGATGCGGCCATCAATGAAATTGAGTTTGACACCCCTGTAGTATCATCTTTGTTGGTTTCCACTTCAAAATGTTGATGCCCAGGTTCTAAGGAGGGAGCAGGAATTTAAAACAATATCAAGAAATAGATTAACAGGAGTCAGTAGAAACATCAGAAGCTTTGGTCAAAAATTGATGGCACAATGGAAGACACGATAGCTGGTCAATGGTGATAGAGCCGTGGTGGCACAATGGTGAATGGTTGGAATGCAGTATTGCAGGCTAATTCTGCTGACTGTCAGGGGTTCGATTCCCACCAGCTCAAGGTTGGCTCAGCCTTCTGGTCTTCTGAGGTCAGTAAAATGAGGACCCAGATTGTTGGGGGTGGTGGCAATATGCTGACTCTGCAAACCACTTAGAAAGGGCTGTAAAGCATTATGGGGCAGTATATAAGTGCTATTCTTATAGCACTTAGATCTATAATGCTATACTGTGAAGCACTATAAGTCTAAATGCTATTGCTATTGCTAGAATGGAAGAGAGGAATCTTCCAAGGAAACTCATTTTTTACCACTACTTTTTGTCGTTGTGCTGATTCTTCTGTCAACACTGCTGAATATCTCAAGCCATGGCTATCGAACCTCAAAGACATCTGTCAGGCTATCCCACCTGCTTTGCATCTATTTCTGAAATAGAAAAGAGAAGTCTAACAAGTTTGTTCTGAGTTTTATGAAAGTGTGTTGTCTTTATGCTTCCTTTTCTTAGATAGGTATGTCATTTTTGGAGGCCACAGAGATTCCTGGGTCTTTGGGGGTATCGACCCCACCACAGGAGCTGCTGTCCTTCAAGAGGTTGCCCGCAGCTTTGGCAAGATGATGGAGAAAGGTAAGATTAGTAGATGGAAAAATTGGGAACCCAATGCAGAGATGGGATGTGCTGGGATTTAAATGTCAACATGCGTTTGAAGTGGATTCTAAACCACCTTGACCCTTTGCTCAATAAGTGTAGCTGGTTAAATAAAACTAACAAATAAAACAAAATCATCTTCCAAAGATAAAGGAAGGCACAATAGATGTTTCTACTGAGCAGCTTAAACCTCCTTGCTCATGCTAAAAGGGATTTGTTGGCTTCATTTTTAAACTAACGCAAGTTTATTTGTCCGTAGACATTGATAGGTTTGCATCTTCAGCCATCAGTGGGTAAAGAATGAAGGTTTCCCTGTAATCTCAATTTATTCTTGCATAGGTTGGAGGCCAAGAAGAACAATCATTTTTGCCAGCTGGGATGCAGAAGAATTTGGATTATTAGGATCCACAGAGTGGGCAGAGGTGAGTGAAGGATTTTAACATTTATTTAAAATTATACACAGGTAATCCTTGACCTATATCCCTTAAAAAAAGTGACTTATGACTAGTCCTCCCCCAACTGTGGCAGCATCCCCTTGATCACATGATCAAAATTGGGATGCTTGGTAAATGGCGTGTATTTGCGATGGTTGCAGCATCCCACAATTATGTGATGGCCATTTGTGACCTTCCCAGCCGGCTTCCAACATCCAACAAAGTCAATAGGGAAAGCCAAATTTGGCTTAACAACCCTGGCAAAAAACAGCAACAATGTAGTAAAATCATGTGCAACTCACTTAACAGACAGCTTGCTAAGCAACAGAAATTCAGGTCCCAACTGTCAATTGAGAGCTACTTTATTATTTTCATCAGATTTATAGAGACACTCAACTTGACCAATTCTGACCAACTCTGAATGCTTAGCCCAAAGGTGCTTTTTCATGAGGCAACTGGTTTCACTTTCTCATCCAAGAAGCTTCTTCAACTCTGCTGAAGAGAAGATCTTGTCTGAAGAAGCTTCTTGGGTTAAAAAGTGAAACATCTTCAGAGAAAAACAAGAAAGTCCAGTTGCCTTGTGAAAAAACAACTATGACCTGGATGACTGAGAATCTCCATAAATATTCTGAATGCTTAGCATAAAACAGCCAATTACAAAAGCCACACAACTGACACCCAAAAGAAAAAGACTTGGTTGTATAATGAAAACAAGACTTCATGCTAGGCTGCATTAACAGAGGGATAGAATCAAGATCACATGAAGTATTAATACCACTTTACAATGCTTTGGTAAGGCCACACCTGGAATACTGCATCCAGTTTTGGTCACCACGATGTAAAAAATATGTTGAGACTCTAGAAAGAGTGCAGAGAAGAGCAACAAAGACGATCGGGGGACTGGAGGCTAAAACATATAAGGAACGGTTGCTGGAATTGGGTATGTGTAGTTTAACGAAGAGAAGGGTGAGGGGTGACATGATAGCAGTGTTCCAATATCTCAGGGTTTGCCACAAAGAAGAGGGAGTCAAGCTATTCCCCAAAGCACCTGAAAGCAGGACAAGAAGCAACGGATGGAAACTAATCAAGGAGAGAAGCAACCTAGAACTAAGGAGAAACTTCCTGACAGTTAGAACAATTAACCAGTGGAACAACCTGCCTCCAGAGGTGGTGAATGCTCCAACACTGGAAGTTTTTAAGAGGAGACTGGACAGCCATTTGTCTGAAACGGTATAGGGTTTCCTGCCTGAGCAGGGGGTTGGACTAGATGACCTCCAAGGTCCCTTCCAACTACTTCTTCTTCTTCTTCTTCTTCTTCTTCTTCTTCTTCTTCTTCTTCTTCTTCTTCTTCTTCTTCTTCTTCTTCTTCTTCTTCTTCTTCTTATTCTTATTATTATTATTATTATTATTATTATTATTATTATTATTATTATTATTATTATTATTATTATTTATTAATTACCGTATTATTATCTCAGAACCCAGGAGAAGAGCCAGGTCTTCAAGGTTTGCTTAAAGGACCACAGGTTTGGGGGGTGGAGGGTGTCATTCCAGAGGACACGCTCCATGAACTGTTCATTGACATTGCTTCAAGGATGGGACCAGGAACCTGCCACACTGCCAGGGAACCAGAGAAAGGAAGAAAAATGGTCCCATAGATATCCAAGCCACAAGCCATGAAGCGTTTTATAATCATCATCAGCACCTTGAATTGCATCTGGTTTTCTGAAAGAGTTGCAGCTTCAAAGGTTCCGTAGAATGTTAGGTTGAACATAGCAGGATTTTATTATGTTTTCTCTTTATAGGTTAGCAAAACAAAAATATATATTTTTTTCCAAAGTTTCAGAATAAAACCCCCAGGAGGGATCAGAATCAAGAAAAGGAAAGAGATTACCTAGGATTGTGAAAAATGTCCCTATTTCTTTGAGAAGACCTGTCAAATAATAGACAAGAGGACTTCATGGCGATATGTTTCTGAGAAGTTCTCAGGAAGTTTGAACATAATAATAGCAATAGCACTTAGACGTATATGCCGCCCCATAGTGCGTTACAGCAGGGGTCCCCAACCTTGGCGACTTTAAGACTTGTGGACTTCGACTCCCAGAATTCCTCAGCCAGCTTTGCTAGCTGAGGAATTCTGGGAGTTGAAGTCCACACATCTTAAAATTGCCAAGGTTGGGGACCTCTGCTTTAAAGCCCTATCTAAGAGGTTTAGAGAGTCAGTCTATTGCCCCCAACAATCTGGGTCCTAATTTTACCAACCTTGAAAGGATGGAAGGATGGAAGGCTGAGGCAACCTTGAGCACGTCGGGATCGAACTCTGGACTGTGGGCAGAGTTAGGCTGCAATACTGCATTCTAACCACTGTGCCACCAGGGTGCAGCATGATTGGTATATCAGGGGTGAAGAATGCTTGACCACACTGATAATGATGAACTTCAAGTCCTGGCTTCCTTTGGCTGTGGCAATGGGAGCTTCTGGGAATTATAGTTCAGCAACTTTTGGAAAGTTTCCAGTTCCCCACTTTTGATTTATATGCTATTCATGATCGATAGTAATGGGCATAACATAGTTCATTATTTTTCTTTTTCCCATGGCAGGAAAATAGCAAACTTCTTCAGGCACGGGCTGTGGCTTACATCAACACTGATTCTTCCATTGAAGGTGAATATCCCTTAGGATACATAATCAAACTTGAGCAATCTTGTAAAGCTTAAGTAGGATTGGACCTGGCTAGGACATAAAAAGTTAGAAGAATTGGACTCAACTGAAAGGAGAATTCTCTTTATAGCAATATCTTGAGGGTCATAGTTTTCCAATCTTGTATTAAGGGATGGATGCAACATACCCACATAAGATCCAAACCTACCATCAAATTATGAGTTTGAGTAGCCACAGTGGTAATCAGTTAGCCACGGGAACAAAATGTAGTTTGCCTTTTAAGCTTCCTATAAAACAAACTACAGATTATTTAGCAATTCCATTCTATGTCATTTTAAACCAGATCATACACACAATCCTAGCTTGGACTAGGAAGCTATTGCAAACAAGATTGGAGGTGGGCTGTAGATTAGACTTGGAGAAAAGCAGTGGTAAACCATTTTTTTAAAAAAAATTCTTTTGTTTGAGTGGGGCGGGGAGAGAGAAAAGGGTGTGGACATATTCATTTGTCACCAGGAATCAAGGCTGGTTTGAAGGACATCCTTCATACACTGAGACATTGTAGGAGGAGAAGTGGCAGAGTCAAACAAGGAATCAGCCTAGAGTCACTACATAAGACACAAATGGACTTAGTCCAACCCCTCTTTAATAGCAATAGCACTTAGAGTTATACACCACTTCACAGTGCTTTACAGCCCTCTCTAAGCAGTTTTACAGAGCCAGCATATTGCCCCCAACAATTTGGGTCCTCATTTTACCAACCTTGGAAGGATGGAAGGCTGAATCAACCTTGAGCTGGTGAGGTTCGAACTGCCAAATGGCTGGCAGCCATGAGTCAGCAGAAGTAGCCTACAATACTGCATTCTAACCACTGCGCCACCATTATTAAGCCTTATCTAGTGCGGTGGCTCAGTGGGTTAGGACGCTGAGCTTGTCGATCAGAAGGTCGGCAGTTTGGCGGGTCGAATCCCGAGTGCCGTGTAACAGAGTTGAGCGCCTGTTACTCGTCCCAGCTTCTGTCAACCTAGCAGTTTGAAAGCATGTAAAAATGCAAGTAGAAAAATAGGGACCACTCCGGTGGGAAGGTAACAGCGTTCCGTGCACCTTTGGCATCTAGTCATGCCGACCACATGACCACGGAGACGTCCTCGGACAAGCGCTGGCTCTTCGGCTTTGAAACAGAGATGAGCACCGGCCCCTAGAGTCGGAAATGACTAGCATGCACGTGCGGGGGAACCTTTACCTTTACCTAGTGCCCAGATAGTGCTAACCATTAGTTAACTAAATTCCTGTATATAAAACATGAGCAATAAATAAGTTTCATTGAAACTTAATTTGTGGTCTTGGTCTTTCATGCCTGAAAGACATTGAGACTCTACATAGATGGAGACTACCTCATTCTTAGGCAGATTCTCTTTCCAAATTTATTTTCTAATAAGCATCTCTCCATCTTTTGCAGCCCCGTTGGCTGTGCCCACATCCTAATGTACACAGAGCCCCAGGGAGAAGGCCCCTTGAATTTAATTAAGTAACTGTTGATTAAAGTGGGAAGCTACAGTGAAAGACAGATTGCCAACATCTATCCCTCAGCCACCTTTAAGTCAGGTAAGCATAAGAACCTTGCCCTATTTTGTGACAGGTTTTTTTCCCCCTGAAATGCCCTTCTCTTTTGGGAAGAAGAAACAAAATTGGAATAATTTCTCTTCCAGCAGAATGAGGGTCAGCAGATATAAAACAGATTTTAAAAAATGGAAAATTCATTTTTAACACGGTCAATTGAGCATCTACCTTGCAACAAATGCTTATTTTAAAAGCAGATTGTTATTAGCTGTTCAAGTAGTGTCTCCTTCACATTGAGCCTGATGTTTGGTGATTTTGTAGACTTTTTCACACATCCATGCAGCTTCCTTGGCATTAGTAGAGAAGCTGTGCCTTCTTTCTGGATTTATTTATTTATTTATTTTTTTAAAAAATTCATCTGTCCCCCAGTCCTTGGATTTGTAGTTTCCCATCCAGATACTAGGGACGCGGTGGCTCAGTGGGTTAGGACACTTCTCGATCAGAAGGTCGGCAGTTTGGTGGGTCAAATCCCGAGTACCGCGTAACAGAGTGAGCGCCTGTTACTCGTCCCAGCTTCTGCCAACCTAGCAGTTCGAAAGCACGTAAAAATTCAAGTAGAAAAATAGGGACCACTATGGTGAGAAGGTAACAGCGTTCGGTGTGCCTTTGGCGTCTAGTTATGCCGGCCACATGACCACGGAGACGTCCTCGGACAAGCGCTGGCTCTTCGGCTTTGAAACAGAGATGAGCACTGGCCCCTAGAGTCGGAAACAACTAGCACGCATGTGCGGGGGAACCTTTACCTTTACCTTTATCCAGATACTAACCAAGTGAGGTCCTACTTAACTTCTGAACTCCAACGTGATTGATCAACATCACTGATATTAACAGAATAACAGAGTTAGAAGGTACCTTGGAGGTCTTCTAGTCCAACCCCCTGCTCAAGCAGGAAACCCTATACCATTCCAGACAAATGGTTGTCCAGTCTCTTCTTAAAAAACCTCCAATGATGAAGCACCCACAACTTCAGGAGGCAAGCCGTTCCACTGATTAATTGTGCTAACTATCAGGAAAATTCAGCTTAATTTTAGGTTGGTTTTCTCCTTGACTAGTGTTATTAGAGCCGTGGTGGTGTAGTGGTTAGACTGTAGCACTGCAGGCTAACTCTACTCACACTACCAGCAGTTCAATCCTGACTGGTTGACTCAGCCTTCCATCCTTCCAAGGTTGGTAAAATGAGACCCAGATTGTTGAGGGAGGCAATATGCTGACTTTATAAACCGCTTAGAGAGGGCTGTAAAGCACTGTGAAGTGGTACATAAGTCTAAGTGCTAAGTCTAAGTGCTATTGCTCATGCTATTGCTGTTATAATGACTATTGTTTGATGATGAAGATGATGATGATGATGGCATTACAAACTTACATAGAATAATGGTTACTGTACAGTAGTCCTTGACTTACAATCGGTTGTTGGGGGCAATAAGCTGACTTTGTAATAATGCCACTTGGGGGGGCGAAAGCCCTAATAAGCAGGCATATACATAGAATGAAGGCTATTGCTAAGCACGTTGATTTATGTTTTAGATTGTAAGCCACCCTGAGTCTTTGGAGAAGGGCGGGATATAAATGGGATAAAAAAAAAACCTTTCACATTTCCAATGAACCTATTTGGGGGTTACTAATGACCTGGATTCAGATTTCTGACAGTCGGTGTTCCCCCTGTGACCATACTTCAGGCCAATGGCAGCTAAGCTACATGCATGGCCATTTGCAGTGTCCCACAATCGCATGCCAGCAATACTGGGGCCATAGTCAACCTTCGGTTTACTTAACAACTGAGATATGTACTAAACCGCCGCCGCAAAAAAGGTCATAAAATTACGATCATCGTGACTTATGACCGTAATGGGCAGTCTCCATTATGGGCAGTCTCCATAACTCGAGGACTACCTGCGCTGAAATTGTTGACCCGGAATTAGGAGACAGCATAGGAAGTGTCACTTGTGAATGTGTGCAGATGGCCCCGCTGTCTGTGGGCACTTGCAGAGTCATGGATGCAGGGTCACGAAAGGACAGCAAGGAAAACACCCAATGTCCTAACCCACCTGGGAACGTACCATGTCTTTAGGGAAACACCCAAAAGGGAACATTTTTAGCTACTTCTGCTTTCTGCCTTCTTATCTACTGTACAGCGTGCCAGCCTTACTGGGTGAAATCTTCATCGTATGTGTGTCAGCTTTGCTGGGTGGATTGCTTATGCAATCAGACAGAATAAATACAAGGATTTCTTGTCATTCGGGGCTTCTCTCTTTTAGAGGAGCCCGTCTTTGTTCAGCTGAATAAAAACGTAAAGTTTAAAGGCAACTTCTGGTTTCCTGTACTTTTTTTTAAAATCAGGCAAAACCTCAGAGCCTGCACAGCAAAATCTCTGAAAAGATGCATAACAATTCAGTCCATAAGGATTCGCTTTCATTTAGAGCTCTCTCATTCAATTTTTGGATTGTATTCCATGGCTGTGTCTGCACAGTACTCCATTCCAGTTATCCAAGTGCAGAAATAATATTGTGGGTTGGTTTAGAATAGAGGATTTGCCAGTATTTCCCCCTTTTTTTTGCCAAGGGATGTCAATTACACAGTCTCCTAGGAGTTGTTCTATGGTTGTACGTGATATGTATGTAAGTATCCTTCTGTTTACATGCTAGCTGTCAGAAACCTTATGCCTTGACTCATCCCAAGAGGAGGGAAAATTCCCTGGAGTGCAAGAAGAGAAGCTTTGCTTCTCTAGATAAATTCAGTTTGATGAAGCGGAGGCTATGTTTCAATTTGAATTCCCCCTCCCCCAAAAAAGGGGTATTTTTAAGAGCGAACTGTTAACATTGATTCGAAACAATTTCTGTTATTTATGTTGCAGGCAACTACACTTTGAGGGTTGACTGTACTCCTCTTCTGAACCAACTGGTGTATAATTTGACAAAAGAGGTATAGCTGGGCAATGCACAACAATGGGGGAAAATGTTTTGTTTTGTTTTGAAGCAGGAATGAAAGCACCACCAATTCCAGATGTACTTCGATGGTTCAGAAGAACCAACATCCAGTGTGTTTGGTTATGCTGGGATGCAGAGGAAATTAAACTCAGGCAGGGCAAATAGAAAAAGGCCAGTTCACATTGCCCACCCGCCTCTCCACAAACCCTCCCTCCCTTCTGGCACTGATGATGTTCCCTACAAGGGTCATGAAAGATCTGCACGAAAATAGCCAAGCTCAGAGAGCACCAAGGACGCCACAGTCGTTGTCCTCCTCCTCCTGCTCCTCCTCCTGCTCCTCCTCCTCCTCAATCCCAAATCCCAATCTTAAGCAAAAACAAACTACAAATGTTGGCTATGCCCAACGTATGGTAACATCGTTTATAGCAATAGCACTTAGGCTTACATACCACCTCATAGCGCTTAACAGCACACTCTGGGTGGTTTACAATGTCATCTTATTTCCCCCAACAATCTGGGTCCTCATTTTACTGACCTCAGAAGTGTGAAAGGCTGAGTCAGCCTTGACGTGGTCAGGATTGAACTCCAGGCTGTAGGCAGAGTTTTCCTGCAATACTGCACTTTAACCACTATGCCGCAGAGGGCTCAATGCACAGAGGTTCCAATATTACTTTGTGGAAAGCACATAGAGGAGAAGCACCTGCTTTATTTTTGGCTGTTGTTTTGGATAACACTTCTTGTTATATCAACTTATTGTTAAGTTTGTAACCCAGGTGAATGTCTTGATTGTGCTGGGTAAACCTTCAGACCGACTAACAGATCAACAGCTTAGATCTAGAGCATTTAAAATGCTTAAAGAAGTAACAGTATGGTTGATAGATCAGGTTTCATTTCCTACACAGGTCTCGAGTCCTGATGAAGGATATGAAGGAAGATCTCTCTATGAGAGTTGGCTTGAGAAGGATCCTTCCAGTGAAAATAACCAGCGACCTAGGTAAGTTATGCTCTTGTTATCTACATTTTATTTGCACGCCTGCCCTGGGGACCTTTGCACTTATGGGAGAACTACTATAGCTTTTATATCTGCTGTATAACTGTAAAAGCAGTGTGCTTCTATTTCCACATTGACCAGGATCCTGCAACACACTAGGCTATGAGTTGCGTCAGAGCACGGTGTTCTTGATGATGATAAGGATAATACGTGTAAATACAGATAGTCCTCGACTTGCAACAGCTTGTTTAGTGACTGTTCATAGTTACAAAGGGATGGGAAAAGTGACTTATGACCATTTTTCACACTTCTGACCATTGCAGCATCCCCCAAATCATGTAGGTTACATTCAGATGCTTGATAAGTGGTTCATATTTATGATGGTTGTGGTGTCCCAGGACTATCTGATCGCCTTTTGCGACCTTCTTGCATGCCGAGTCAAGGGGGAAGCCAGATTCACTTAACAGCCATGTCACTAATTTAATGACTATGATGATTCACTTAACAAACATGACAGGAAAAGTCATCAAATGGAGCAAAACTCACTTAAGCAATTTCTCACTTAGCAACATAAATTTTGGGGCTCAATTGTGGCCATAAGTCGAGGACTACCTGTAGTCCTTATACAATCATTCATTTGGTGACCATTTGAAGTTACAACAGCACTAAAAAAAAGTTATTGCTGACTGGTCCTCACACGTACCATCGTCACAGCATTCCCATGGTTACATGACCAAAATTTGGACACTTGGCAACTGGCGAGTCAACATATTGCCTCCCTAATAATCTGAGTGCTCATTTTATCGACCTTGGGAGGATGGAAGGCTGAGTCAACCTTGAGCCAGTCAGGATCGAACTCTAGACTCTGGGCAGAGTTGACCTGCAATACTGCATTCTAACCACTGGGAGAACTTCCCAGCTGGCTTCTGATGAGCAAAGTCAATGTGGGAAGTTGGATTCTCTTAAGAACTGCATGATTCATGTTATGTATTGTTGTAAATTGATATGGGCAGTTATAAGTGGATAACTGCTGTATTTGTTTAAACTCTTAACTGCCTATCTGCAGTATTGTAAGTTTGGATTGTGGGTGGGAAAAATGCTTTAATCTCATTGACCGCCGTCTATCGGCAGTCCGTATAAATAGATGTCAAGGCAGCTGTTAGAGCTGCTTCTGTGTTAACCTAATAAATGTTCTGTTGTTTAACTACGTTCGCCTCCTCAATGCCTCACCGATCCCAATACTTAACAATTCACTTAGAAACTGCAGCGATTAGCTTAACATATGTAGCACAAAAGTTAAAAAAACAAAAAAAACCACAAAAAACAGGCACAGCTCATTTAACAACCACTTTGCTTAGCAACAGAGATTCTGGTCCCAGTTGTGGTTGTCAGTCCAGGACTACTATAATATGCTGCTGAATCCTTCCTTAGGGAAACCTAGCCATTGTTTCAGCACGCTGTATGGTCACTAGGTAATCATGTTAAGCTCTAAAATGGTTCGTTTGTTAAAATATCTCCTGCTGTGCAGATGTAGCCATGTTAATATAATATGTGAAGCCTCCCATTATATTGTTCCCCAGTACTGAACTCAGGCAATGCACTGGGACTTTTCCAGTTCAACAACTGGGGTTGAGCTGGGCGGGAATCCAAAGTTAGAGAAATTTCTTGAGCTTCAGTTAATCTAGAAAGGTTATGATATGTATTGTGTATCGGGTTCTGAAGTGTAGAGAAGACGCCAGGCAGATGAGTACAAGTAAACTATTGCTTTATGGGCAATCATGTCTTTACTGGGGAGTTAGGGTGTACATGCCAGCTTATATACTTTCATACAACCAATCAGATTGAACCTAACAATCCTGCCACTAAGACTCCCGCCAGAACTGTTAGAGTTCAAACATGTGAATAGTTGCTTTTCCAAAACCTAATACACAACAATATGGTTGGTCTCTGAGAAGTGGGAAATTCAGATTGCCTTCTCCCATGGCCCCCCTGCCCCCCTTTTTTCATTTGAGGAGTTTTAAGAGCAAAAATTAAGTTTGAAGGCCTAAACATCTGATTGCTTCCTCAGGTTGTTCAATTTTTTTCTGTTTTGGAGCTAGGGGGCAAAATGAGCGACTTCAGTCCCAAAGTAGGATGTCTTCAGCCATGCTTCAAGTTTCTTACTGGCACGGTATAACTACCAGATCCTTTTTTAAAAAAAAATGCATACCACCATCTTGGGAACACCACCACGCTACTTAACCAATCAGCAAAGATCCATTCTTTTTATTCCCCAATGTAAAAGTGCCAAATGTTATAAGAAGATTGAAGCTTGAATTCTCCCCTTCCTTCTCCTATCTGGCCAGGATCAGCAAGCTTGGATCGGGCAGTGATTTTGAAGCTTTCTTTCAAAGACTAGGGATTGCGTCTGGCAGAGTCCGCTACACTAAAAACCGGGTAAGCCAAACTGCTTGTTTGGAAGCTGTCACCCAAGAGCTTTCGATATATTTATTTTATTCGGTGAGTCTTTATTTCGTAGCTGCTTGAATCAGTGAAGCAACTCTTAAGTGATATACTAGGAGTAGAGATTAAAAACAGAAATGTAGTAATATAAAAAGACACATTGGGGAAGAAGGATTCCATAAAACCTAGAACTGAGGAGAAATTTCCTGACAGTGAGAACAATTAAGCAGTGGAACAGCTTTGCCTTCAGAAGCCAATCCCATCTTGCAAGGTGGCATTATTTCATTGGTGGTTTTACATATCCATAGCAGGTAGCAAAACTGAGTCTGACTTGAAAAGTTGAATAAATGGCCAAGAGGCTCTGCAAAGCAATTAAACTCAGTTTTACATTCTACAGAGCCTCTAACAATGGCTTCATCAGAGCTAAGTTGATCTAAAGTACAGTGAAACCTTGCTTTAATCTAATATCCATCGCTCCCAACTGTCAATTTCTATGAGTGTACTTCATCACAGTGATCTGCAAATTTCGTAAGCTGGACAAATCATGTAATTTATATACTTTGCATAATGCCATCATTCCACAAGCGGTATAAATCACCCTGGCTGTTTTAAATTGAAGTAAAATTAATGTAAAGTTAAGCGCCTTATCCTAATTATTTGGGATGATGTGGACTTACCTCTTGGGGTTGGTTTTTTTTTTGTATGTAAATCTTTTGTTAATTTCTTCCATACAATTCAGTAATACTTATTCAACAATGTGTTGTCTGAGTTTATCATTCACTAATACAAATTTAATTCCTAATCCTTTATTTTTTTTTCTCCAGCGATTGATAAAACAAGTCCCAAGTCTGATAGTATTCTGTCTCTTCTTTATCTTTCAATCTCATATTTAGTCTGTCCATTTCCGCACATTCTGGTATTTTTTTAAAAAAAATATTTCTTCCTCTGATGGTATTTCTTCCTTTTTCCAATATTGTGCAGATATGATTCTTGCCGCCGTTATCACATGTAAAATCAAAGATATACTTTGTTTATCAATCTTTTTTGGCCTAACACCTAATAAAAAAAAGTTCAGGTTTAAAATCTACATGTTTTCCCAACATCTTTTCTAGCCAAGTATGTATTTTTTTTCCCCCAGTACCTCTTTGCTTTAACACATGTCCATTCTACACGATAATAAGTACCTGACTTAGGTTTTCACTTCCAACATATCTATCTGAGGACCCACCTCTTGGTTTTGAAGAGATGTCTGGATGGAAATTTGAAACTTTGCAGCCGAATATGGACTTCATTCTTCTGACTCATTTAATTATTTTTTGTGACAGAAAATGGACAAATACAGCAATTATCCAGTCTACCACACTACCTATGAGACTTTTGAACTGGTCAAGCGGTTTTACGATCCGTCTTTCCAGAAGCAGCTGACTGTGGCTCAAATACGGGCAGGCTTGGTCTATGAGCTTTCTGATTCCTTGGTCCTTCCTTTCCATTGCCAGGACTATGCAGAAGCTTTGAGACTCTATGCCAACGAAATCTATGATCAGGCCAAGAAACACAAAGCAGAACTTGACAAGTACCAAGTTTCATTTGGTGAGGCTTCTCTTGAACGTAACTCGGAATCCATTAATTTACGCTTGTGCTTTCTACTGACTATCATTCTGTCCACCAAGGACAGGGGTAGGCAACCTTGGCTCTTTTATGACGCGTGGACTTCAACTCCCAGAATTCCTGAGCTGGCATGGCTCAGCTTGGAAACCTCTCTCTTTTCCCTCAGCATGGCTGGCTCAGGAATTCTGGGAGTTGAAGTCCACGCGTCATAAAAGAGCCAAGGTTGCCTACCCCTGACCAGGGATAAAATCATAGAATCTTTTTTTAAACACATTTCCTTTTATCAACAAAAATAAAATACAAAACAAGAAGAACAACAAGAGAAAAACAAACACCGATAGCAAAAAAAAAAAATCTTGGGTACAAAAAAATGGAAAAAAACTCAAAAAACCCAAATGTCATGTAAATCTAATATTAAACACCGCAGCTGCATGCTGATAAATAAATACATAAATAAATAAACTAATAGGTTCTCTTCCCCTGATATGATGGGTATACAAATAGTTATAAACTTTCCCATCCATAATTATCAAAAAATGCTATAAAAATAAACAAATATTCCAGATCTGGAAATCTATCTAATAAGCAAATTGATCCAACATCGAATTATATTTTATACCTATTCTATTCTATTCTATTTACATACACACACCTCCACCTCCACCCCACACATATATGTGTGTGTGTGTGTGTGTGTGTGTGTATGTTTTCGTAGATTTTCACGGGTATAGGTATGTAGGTCTTGGCATATTTCGGTCTTTTCCCGTGTAGGATTGAGGGTGTCTTGGCAACGTTGTTAGCCTCCCAAATTCTTTATTAGCAATTTGAATAATTTGCACAAATAATGAGCTGTCATAAGTTGACTAGTTCCTGTGGATAAGCCCTGAGCCGGGCCAAAACAGGAATGAAAGAGTTAATTAGCAAGGTCCATTCAAAAAGCCTTGACAAATACTTAAACATACATTTGCCTTGCCTTCCAGCTAATATAAGAGAGACAGAACCTGTGGCTCAGGAGGTTAAAACACTGCCTGATATATAATCAGCCCGGGTTCGAATCTCAGATAAAGGGTATGACTAACTGATGAGAACATAAAAGAGTTCGAAATGATCATCTTAGCCTCCCAAATTCTTTATTAGCAATTTGAATAATTTGCATATATATATATATATATATATATATATATATATATATATATATATATATATATATATATATATATATATATATATATATATATATATATATATATATATATATATATATATATATATATATATATATATATATATATATATATATATATATATATATATATATATGTTTTCTGAGGTTTTCGTGGGTGTTTGTATGTGGATCTCTGGTCTACCACATGCTTCTCCCAGAAGAAGGAAGCTGAAGCCACCAGCCTGAGGATGACGGATGGGATTCCGTCGAAACGTTGTTCCTACACCTTCAATTCTACGCGGGAAAAAACCCGAATGACCAGAGATCCATATGTGTAGATTGTTAGCAATCCAAAAAATTTAGCCTTTTAATTAATTCCTATGTTTGGCAAAGGAAGTATGATGCCAAAGTTGCTGAGGGAAAAAAATCCAGAAAAATCCCCCCCCAACCCCACCCATGCATTCCTATAGGAAAGGCTATATTGGCTCAATACAGTGCCAGCTCCTCCATCCCAAGCCCCCCTCCCTTTTCCTTCTTGGTCATGTGAGCCAAAACGGAGCTAGTTTGATGGGTGTTAAAATGATTTCCAGAAGCGGTGTGAGACCGTCTTTCTCTATCTTGTTTAAACCCTTGTTACAACTCTTCTGTTCGTAGATGCCCTTTTTTCTGCCGTGAATCATTTTGCAGCTGTAGCAACAGACTTTCACCGCAGGCTTTCCCACCTTGACATGAATAAGTAAGTTTAATATCTCTGGAAAAGTTAATGCAGCTTTATTGGTATGATTGATAATAATTTATTCATTCAAGTTTAGGAGAAAGCTTTGCTTACACATCACAGTGCTTCAGCACTATGTGTAATAGACTTCAACTCCCAGAATTCATGGGTGCCTAGGGAATTCTGGGAGTTGAAGTCCACCCCATCTTAAAGCTGTCAAAGTTGAGAAACCCCAAAGAAGAGGGAGTCAAGCTATTCTCCAAAGCGCCTGAAGGCAGGACAAGAAGCAACGGATGGAAACTCATCAAGGAGAGAAGCAACCTAGAACTGAGGAGAAACTTCCTGACAGAACAACTAACCAGTGGAACAACTTGCCTCCAGAAGTTGTGGGTGCTCCAACCCTGGAAGTTTTTAAGAGATTGGACAACTATTTGTGTGAAATGGCGCAGGGCTTCTTGCCTTAGCAGGAGGTTGGACTAGAAGACCTCGAAGGTCCCTTCCAATTCTGTTATTCTGTCTCCTGATACTTTCCTCTTGTCTTCTATCTTTTACAGTCCCATTGCTGTACGGAGCATGAACGACCAGCTGATGTTTCTTGAGAGAGCTTTCATTGATCCTCTTGGTTTGCCAGGTAGACCGTTTTACAGGTAAAGCATCTGAGTAGAGTAAGACTTTTTTTTTTTTGCCAAGTATGGCTTCGCAACTCTTGACTTTTTTTTTTCCTGTGTCCAGGTTGTCCTCAACTTACAATTGAGACAATTGCGAGTTTCTATTGCTAAGCTAGGTGGTTGTCAAGTGAACTGCACCCCATGTTGCAATCGTTATTTTTTCTCATGGTTGTTAAATGGGTCACTTTAATTGTTTGGTGAATTATGAGGTCATTAAGCAAATCTGGCTTCCCCCATTGACTTTGCTTGTCAGACGCTGGCTGGCTAGGTTGCAAATAGCAACAGCACTTAGGCTTATAAGTCACTTCATAGTACTTTACAGAGCTCTCTAAGCAGTTTACAAAGTCACCATATTGCCCCCAACAAGCTGGGTCCTCATTTTACTGATCTTGGAAGGACGGAAGGGCTGAGTCAAACTGTGAGCCTGTCAGGATTGAACTCCAGGCAGTGGGCAGAGTTAGCCTGCAATGCTGCATTCTAACCACTGCGCCACCATGGCTCAAATAGCGAACACACTGTTAACCAAATGCTCAAATTTTAATCATATGATTGTGGGGAAGCTGCCAGCGTCATAATGTGAGAACTGGTCATAAGTCATTTTTTTTCCAGTGCTGTTGTAATTTCGAACAGATAGTTGTATTCAAAAGTCAACCTGCCCAAAATATTTGCATTTGGAAGAAAATGGATTTTCTTGGGAGAAGAATCAGTAGTGAACCAAAGGTGGGTTTTCCACATTCAGTTGGCAAAACAGTAGCATTAGAACTAAAGACTTATATACCACTTCATAGTGCTTTACACACCTCTCTAAGTGATTTATTGCCCCCAATAATTTAGGTCCTCAGTTTACCGACTCTGGACGGAAAGAAGGCTGAGTCATCCTTGAGTCGGTTAGAATCAAACTCCTGGCTGTGGGCAGAGTTAGCTTGCAATATTGCATTCTAAGCACTGCGCCATCGCAGCTTCAGTAAAATACAGTCCGTCCTGTGAGGTATAAGCAGTGGTGAGATTCAAATATGTGAACAACCGGTTCTCTGTGTGGATGCCACTTCCGGACGTCCGTTCTGGGCCTGGGCAACCAAAAATTAGCTACCGGTTCTACCGAAGTGGTGTGAACTGACTGAATCTCATCACTGGGTATAAGGGACAAGCTCCCTTTGTGAAATTCTTGCTGATGCAGCTTCAGAAAACAGCTACTGTATATTGTTCTGTTTGTTATTAGGTGAAGTTATTTTTGGTTTTTAAAAAAATCTTTTGATTTCAGGCAGTTTTGTTAAGGATCTGTTTAAGGCTGCCCTGTTGCTTTCTTACGCTCTGCAAGCTTTCGCAGAAGGCACTTTAAAAGCCTGACATTTATAGTTAAGATTATTATCTGGCACAACGTCTCAAAGTTGCTTTTCAAAAGGCAATTGGGCTTTTCTTGGGTTTTTTTTGTCCTTGAAAACGTTTCGCTTCCCATTCAAGAAACTTCTTCAGTTTTGCTCAGTTGCTGCAACTTTGCTAATTTTTTTTTTGCCTCTGTCTTCTTGCTCTACAGACACATTGTTTTTGCCCCGAGCAGTCGCAACAAATACGCAGGCATGTCATTCCCAGGGATCTACGACGCTCTTTTTGATATCGGCAGCAGGACAGATCCACACAAAGCTTGGAAGGAAGTCAAGAGGCAGATTGCCATTGCAACCTTCACTCTGCAGGCTGCTGCGGGGACTCTGGAACAGTCTTGATTTGCATGGCTGGAAAATTTATATTATGTGGGCAATTTTCCAATCCCAGGACATCGTGATGATGCCGCTTCCAATACCGGTGATTTTGAACATTGAATCAAGTGGGGAGTGAAAATTTGAAATCCAGCTTTACTCCCAATACAGGTAGTCCTTAGGACCACAAGGTAGTCCTTGACTTATGACCGCAACTGGCGTCAGAATTTTTGTTGCTAAGCAAAGCGGTTGTTGAGTAAGTCACACCCAATTTGATATTTTTTGGCAGTGGTTGTTATCTCAAAGATGCTTTTTCGAGAGGCAACTGGACTTTCTTGTATTTCTTGGAAGACTTTTTGCTTCTCACCCGAGAAGCTTCTTCAGTTCTGAGCTGAGGAAGCTTCTTGGATGAGAAGCAAAACGTCTTCAAAGACAAACAAGAAAGTCCAGTTGCCTCTTGAAAAAAGCATCTTTGGGACAACCATGACCTGGAGGACTGAGAATCTCCATAGACACAATGGTTATTAAGCAAATGATTGTAGTTGCTAAGTGAATCAAAGGGTAGTTAAACAAATATGGCGTCCCCCCATTGCCTTGTTTGTCAGAAACTGGCTGGGAAGGCTGCAAATGGCGATTGCAGGACCACAGCCCACTGTTAATTGTTGTAAATCCATGCCAACTGCTCAAATTCTGATCACGTGATCGTGGGGATCCTGCAACGTTCATTGAGAGGACCGATTGCAAGTCGCTTTTTCCAGCTTTGCTCTGACTTTGAACTGTGGCTAAATGAACGGTTGTAAGTCGAGGACTATCTGCATTTATTTGCTTAAGGCAGTCCCAAACGTCTAGCTTCAAATGATCCAAGCCAAGGGATGTCAACATTGCTCTGCCCCCAAAAATTGGCCTGTGAACAGGATAGCTGATTTCAGACAGCCCATGGCTGCTTTGGTGTTTTGGGATTACGCGCAAAATACAACGAAGCTGTTTCTGCTCATGGCATGAAACAAAATATAGCTGTTTCCTTCCGAGCACAAATGATGAACATAGAAGTGTGTGTGTGTGGGGGGGGGGGGGAACACACGAAATTGTTGGCCGAGTTGAAGATATTTTAACAGTAGCAGTAGCACAAGTATTGGAGAGAAGACACTTGGATGATTTGGGGGCAGGCAAGGGAGTGGGACACACTAGAATGGGTCATCAGTGATCGCAGCTAAAGAGGGATGCTCTTTGGAAAATTTGGAGTGATGGATTATGCAGCTCAGGATGCCATCCTGAGTGGCGAGGGAGAGGTGGCCATGTCCCCAAGGTGCTTTTTCAAAAGGCAACCTGACTTACTTTATTTTTTCCTTGAAGACATTTCGCTTCTCATCCAAGAAGCTTCTTCGGTTCTGACTGAATGGTGGAGAACGGAAGGATTTATGCTCCTTGCAGTCATCTGGTCCTTAGCACTCTCTCTGAGAATTGTTGAGGCCACTGGGTGGTTTATCTGTGCCGTGGGTCACCTGAATAGTGCAAATGGGTGTGGGACCTTCTTGGAACTGCTGAAAGGGCTGTGTTGTAAATGGGAGATAGGTGGTGTCGTGTCCCTCCTGCTCTGTATCAATTATATTGTACATGGGCTCTTTGACCCCTCTTTCTGGACAGAGAGGACGACTGGGTTTGAAAGAGAGATGAAAGAGGCCATCTATGTGGAAATTAAGCCGCCCTCTCTCAATACCTATCTACTATTTACAACAATCTTTTCAGGAGTTTCAGAACATCCCACACCCATTTGCGCTATTCAGGTGACCCACGAGGGCACAGATAAACCTCCCAAGTGGCCTCAACAATTCTCAAGAAAGTGCTAAGAACCAGATGACTGCAAGGTGCATAAATCCTTCCGTTCTCCACCATTCATTCAGAACTGAAGAAGCTTCTTGGATGAGGAGTGAAACGTCTTCCAAGGAAAAAACAAAGGAAGTCCAGTTGCCTTTCAAAAACCATGACCTGGATGGCTGGGAATCTCCACAGAGAGGTGGTTATGTGCACAGCCTTGCCCTACTTGATTTGGCTTGACCTGAAACTTGGTGTCATGGTTCCGACTAATGACACAGATCAAAGAACATTGCATGATTTGTTTATTCTAAAAAGTCTGTAATAATGAGAACGAAGCATCGGCACTCATGGATGGATGCCAGAATCTGAATTCTCCTCCCCTTAACACATCATATCATACAGAATTCCCTCAATTACACGCCATAAATCACATTCACCAATTAGTTTAACAGTTTCACTTCCCTTCTGAAGCGCGCTATCCCTTATCTTCTCAAAACATCCGGGTTGAATTCCTCCCGCGCTTTAGTGATTCAAAGCCAAACAGTTAAAGCAAAAGGCTGCCTCTTATATTGTCAGTGCAAAAACATGTCAATGTTTGCAGCATTGACATCTGGAACAAGTCAAGTCCCTTTTTGAGGGAGATGGGCGGCTCCGAAGTGTGAAAGTATTAATAAACAACTGAAAGCATTGTGGGATTGCGTTCTCCCTAATCAGTGGCCGACTTGAATGTTTCAGCAGAGCCTCTGGAATGCAATACTGGTAGTCTTCAACTTTAATAGAGCCCAGAAGTATGGTTGTAAGTCTGTGAGTGTAAGCTGAGGCACCCCATGACTGGATTTGAAGTCACGACCAATTTTTACGATTAAACAAATGCTACAGTCATTAAGCAAATAGGGTTTTTTTCCTGAATGGGTTTTTTTTTGCTGGAAACCAGAAATAAAGGCTGGAAAATGGCAAAAAAAATTTGTTGCAAATGATCATGGCCCTAAAGTTGAGTCAGTTGCCAAGCACCCAAAATGCAACCATGTGATACAAAGGATATGTGTGTGGCCATTATAACCCCGAAAACAGGTCGTAAGTAACTCTGGAGAGGTCTGCTGTAACTTCATTGTTAAGGACCAGTCATAAGTTGAGGAGTATCTGTAGTTTATTCCATGTCAGATACAACACGTTTTTCATATCTTGTGTACATTCCCATGTCAAATGTCATCTACATGTTACCTCCAGAGTGAGTCCCCCCCCCCAGCTTCTTAATAGCATAGGGTTGAGCTTTCTTCCAAAAGGTATTCTTCAGATATGTTGAGGCTACATTGCTCATTGAACACAACTAACATCAAACCAGGTTGCGAAAGAATGGGGTAGACTGATCCTCTGTGGAAGCTGATTTTGTTTTTGAGAAATATATGCCTGAACTTTGCTTAAAGCAATCTCTCAGCCCTCTATAAGTAGCAGCTGTTCCAGATATGATAAAAGCATTCTCTATGGGCCCTTCCATGGTATTAAATTGCCAACAGCTAGGATGGAAATAGTCAGTAAAATACATCCTCTGCACTGTCATCGGCAACTTACACAATCTAAGTCAGAATACTCAACTAATCTTTTACGGATCTGAGCAACCAGGTCTTCTTACATACAACTAATAAATATACAAAGAAATAAATGAACAAAATATTCTCACAATTCTTCCCAAAAGGTAGAAATTAGGCACTAAACTGTTTATTTCAAAATTGATAAAAAATATCTGAACGCATGAAACCACAAACATCCTCCAACACAATTTAAAACGAACACCCATGCATAGGAAAAAGGAAAAAATGGAAAAAATATTTTTTTTGAAAAACCTAGTGTTCCAGACACTTCATTTTTCATGCACAACTGAAGTTCTTAGATAGGTATGGAAAAAAAGTTAACAGCCACTGATATTTTTTTTTAAAAAATCCCATGCTATAATTTAAAGCAAATATCTTTATTAGTATACAGAATAGATTTTTTTTCAAGGCAAAACCAGCAGTACTGACTGTGGAAATGATGACTTGGCTGCATAGCACTAATATGAATATAATTTGATCCCAGTTTGAACATACTTTGCATTAAGAATGCCCATGCGTTTTACTTGGAAAAAAGTGATTCAACTATAAACATGGAAATTGTGCTTGAAGTGGCACAGAGTCCACTGAGCAATTGCCCAAATGAAGACCTACAGGAGGCCTTGGCATTTTTAAGCTAAAGGACTGATCAGCTTTTCTTGCCCAATAACAGGCATCCCCAACCTTGGCAACTTTTAAGACTTGTGGACTTCCAACTTCTGGAATTTCTCAGCCAGGAGTTGAAGTCCACAAGTTGCTAAAGTTGGGGTCTCCTGCAATAGGAGACTACAAAAATGGCAAAGAATGTTGCCAAGTCCCTTCAGGAATACACAATTGTGGGAGAGATTCCAGATAATGAATCTATCCCTAAATAAGTAGAATCCTGTGGAAAATGTTCACTTCACTCAAGTGCCACCTGCTTATTCTAAGGGCAACAACAACAAAAAAAAAACAGGAAAGTTACAGTGAGGTAACTTAGTGGTTAAAAATCAGACTTCATCAAAGCAAGTAAATGAACATGCAATGACAATCTGGAGAGTGGAGAACTATTCTCCAAAGGCGCCTGCAGCTATTGGTTTCAACTCTTGCTAGAACGGTTGTCTTTGAACAAAGCTATGCAATACAAATTGGATCCAAGGACATGCTAATGAAACATGACAATGCTGGGAAGCTGGGAAGTAAAAATACACCATTAACAAAGTGCAACCATTGGATATTCTGAGACTAAATTGATCTCTTGTTGAAAAATTGCCCCCCATAAACTTAAAGTAGACAATTAGGATCAACTTGGATTTGTTGTACGGTCTCCGCCAATTCTTACGTGCTATTTTAAACCATGGCTTTTTTGCTTTCAAATCTCAGAAGATGAGTTTGTAACTCACCGTGGTCTACTTTGTCTGCAATTAAAGTTCTGTTTGACCTGTCTTTATGCAATTTGTCGTCTTGCTGAGAGGTCAAGCCACAGGGAGTAGCTATAATCACCAAAAGAATCTGCTGGGTATAACAACAGAAGTTGTTGTCAGTGACTGAATGGCTTCTCACAGACACTTTGAATGCAGGATACTTGTATTCAAGGGTGATTGGGGTACAGTGTGGTGGCTTTTAGGCAGAAATTCAAACAAGCAGATCATCCAGATCAGAAAAGCAGGTACTCCAGAGCTAACACTGGAGCACAAAGGACAGAAGCAGCAGATTCTGAAGATGTACGGTTTGTTATTGTCTATCTTCAAGAGTAAGGTCCCGCTCTGTGGACCAGCGGCGGCGAGGTAGGGAGAGTGGGGATGGGTTTCACGCGTGCGTCCGCCACTTGCACCAAGGCAGCTTCGCACGGGCACACTCGCCTGCCACTTGCAGGCCCAGTTCCCAACAGGCCATGGCCTGGCACCGGGCTGCAGACTTTGGGGCGCCTATTCTAGAGCCATCTTTTCCTAGAAAACGAAAGGCTGCTTTATTTTCCTCCAAAAAACTGCCAGATTAAAACTTTTTCTTTTTTAAAAATAGAAGTATTATAAATACAAGAAACCATGCTTTTTAAAAAAAAAAAAAGTCCCCTCCTTCTTCGTGCAATCACTTAGGACTAGACTGTTGCCAATGAGTCGTTCTGCTTCCATAGCAGCTTTGCCATCTTCAAGTATATAAAAAGTTCAGTAACTTAATTCTGCAGCACAATTTGGAATTTATACAAAGATCCTAGTTGAAGGATCTTTGCACTTGTTGCTGACCATTTTGCCCTTGTTGCAGGAATTTCAGTCCTCCCAGCTTCCCCTACTCCCATTGTCACACTTCTGCCAAAAGGTAGCAAACTGAGTGTCTCAGTATATACCAAGATGTCTTATTTGCTTTACCACAAAGGGGAGGGAAAAACTGAACAGAAAAGCAGAGCTGCCAAAATCAGATATGCAAATTTGGACATTTTGTATATGCTGTTTCCTCTGTGGCGGAGGGCAAGGCATAAGAGAAACAAACGAAACAGCACCCAATGACCCAAAATTTCCAGTGCCTGCTTTTTTGCCTTGGAAAGCCTTGGCCTTCTGAATAAGTGCACAGAGGTAGCTTAGCAGCTCCCTGACAATATATTTCCTGAATTCCAAAGATTAATTAAAAAAAGAGAGAATTACCAGCTTCTTTGCACAGACAACTCTAAAACCGTCAGATTTTTCTCTGCCATTCTATTTCTGCATTGAATAGCATGAAAAAAGGTAATACAGAAACACAATAACCCTTTATGCTCTCCTTGCTACAGACTGAGAAACAAGAATCTTGCAAGCCTCCAACTACCAAATGAAAATCTGCCTTGGATTCTCCATGCATAAGAGGCTGCTTCCTGGAAGAGGCTAGGGGGTGATTAAGTTTCTAGAGGTTGTTCAGTTCGGGCCAATGAGAACATGTGCTCCCTTTACAACGACAGAGAAAAATCTGAGGTTTGCAAGGTTTCTACAAGCATCAGCCATAATTGGGCAAAATAAGGAGTTGGTACAACAAAACCAGTGATCTTGCCCTACTGCTCAAAAGCCATGCACTACACTTGAGCTGGAATGGGTTTTTTTTGTTTTTTTAAAAAAGTGGACTGCCTATAAAATCAATCTTGTGTTAAAACGCCAAGACACCATTTCACCAGGCACGCTAGCCAGACTCTTTTCAGATTTCAAGCTTGTCCCACGACGTTTTGAGGCTCTTTGGGTTGCAACTTGGATGCTGGGAGTTCCAAGCCTGCCCATAACATGGGCTCAGCTTTCCTCATGGCGAGCTCAATCTTTGTCGCGGTCATATTTACGTAGCTTCTTTTCACATCGATCACCTGGAAGAGGAAAATAATGGCTTCAGTTCAAGCAGCAGTGAACTGGGCGGCTTATGGACCCCCTTAAACGCGATACATTCTGTGGGCAATTATAGTGAAGGGATTTTATTACGCTTAAGGTTGATGCTAGTAATATTGATATTAGTAGTGATACTTTGTGATCGTCTTTGTTTATGTGCAAGCAGCTTTGTAGGTGCTTTATATTGGGAAATTAGTTATAGAAAAGCAAACATTTCATGCTTTAGGTACAGGGGTTTGCTTACATGAAAAAAGCATGGTGAGGGGAGGGGGGAAAGGAGCTGTGGTGGAACCTGGGTTGCTGTGTATGAGTCCTCCTCTAGGAATTACTTTCCTGTACCTTTTGGTTCCTAGTACCAAGACCAGATCTCTTTGTTCTGGAAAGGTATAAAAGGTGGAAGACCTCTTTCCTGGTTGTTGCCTTCATCTCTCTACCAGCCACGAAGAGAGATGTGGCCACCCAACTCTTACTTTGATCAAAATAAAAGTTGTTTGCTTGCTGAAACCTCGGCTCAGGAGTTTCTTTTGGCTCTTTTAAATTCCTGAGTAATGCTGGGGCAATTGTGAGGCAAAGTGTAAAAACTTACAATAGTATCAGTACATGATAGTCCTTATTTGTTAAAGAGAAACCGGTAAGCACTAACATAATTTCAGAAAGAGGCTTCTTAGTTCAAGTTCCTCAAATCTGGGGAAAAAAAAATCCAGCTTGCACACATGACTCCATATTACCTTTGAAATAATTGTGCATAAAATGAACACAGGCAGTCACAGCCTAGTGACTGAAGTTACAACGGCACTGGAAAAAATGACTTATGACCGTTTTTTCACACTTATGACCACTGCGGCATCCCCATGGTCACGTGATCAAAATTCAGACTCTTGGCAACTGACTCCTATTTATGACGGTTACAGAGTCCTGGGGTCACGTGATCACCTTTTGCGGCCTTCTGACAAGGAAAAGCCAACGGGGGAAGCCAGATTCACTGAACAACGGTGTTACTAACATAAACAACTGCAGTGATTCAGTTAACAACTGTGGCAAGAAAGGCCGTAAAGTGCAGCAAAATTAACTTAACAAGTGTGTCACTTAGCAACAGAAATGTTGGGCTCAACTGTGGTCATAAGCCGAGGGCTATCTGTTCTTGGCAAATGAATAGGGTAATTGGAAATTTTGCTCCCAAAGTATAAACACAGGAGACTGGTAGCAGCAGTTTTGAATGCTTATCTATATTTCTCAGATCAATAAGCACTTATACAATCTACCCTAAATGTCACCGTTTTATATCAACGAGAGTCAAAGGGCACCCGTGCTAGGTTTTTAACTCATTTTCTAACAGGCTGTGCTTGTGATGAATGAAAAACTGATTCACCGGTGCCCTAAGGAATTTTTCAAATCAGCCTTCTAATAATGACTTAGGTGCACAGAATCCATTCATCAACCACCTACCGCAACAGTCAGCATGACTTTGGCATTTGCATATTTCTTAAAACACAATCACACCCCGTTAGGAAAGTCTGACAACAGAATCCATTAAAAAAAAACCACTTCCAACAGAAAGTTGAAAATTTGTAGCAGAATTATGTACTTACGCCCCATAGATTCAGATTCTGACTGAACACCTTATCGCCTTCAAACACAATATGGATATTTAGCTGCAAAAGAAAGGAAAGTTTTATGCAATAAAATAGAAATGCACGTTTACTTGCATTTATCCAACTGGGTCTATTATTACTTGGAAATAACCCTTCCCTTTAAATGTATGAAAGCAGTGTTTCTCAGCCTTGGCCAGTTGAAAATGGGTGGACTTTCTCTCCCCGAATTTCCCGGCCAGTTGAAGTCCACCCATCTTCAATTGGCCAAGGTTGAGAAACACTGTATGAAAGAAAAACAGAAATTTTCCATTCTTCAACCACTCTTTACAAAACTTCATTTCTACGTTATCCTGCTGCCGTTCTCTGAACTTGTTCCCATTTCTCTGAATCCTTCTTAAAGCATGGTGCCACCTAGATACCACCTAGGATAATCAAATAAAACATAACTGAAACAGAATGATTAATCCCACAATTGGGAAATTGTGCATCGACTGATGCCTTGTAAAATTGCCTCTGTCTTTTTCGCACTACTGGCTCATATCCAATGTGCCAATCGTCCCAATCTCTTTTTCGCAACTGCCATTATTAATCCAGTATTTGCCACCTTGTTTCCACGTGCTAAATTTCTAAGTCAAGAATGCCGTATTTGCTTCTATTATATTACATTGCTATTTTCAGCCCATCCCTCTAACTTGATTTTTTTTTGTCCTCTAAATATTAATTATGCCACCCAACGTTATTCCCTCAACAGATTTGATAAGAGGTCCCTCTCTGTTCTCATCCAATGAAAATGTTAAAAATTACAAGCTCCAATTCTGGACTATGTGTCATCTCACTTAAAACCTCTCTACAGTTTGATGAAGAGCTGCTGGTGATTACCCTTTGAGCCAATTGTGTATCCATTATATTGTTATGTCCTCCATCCAACAGGTAATTAGCTTTTTAATCAGCCTCAAATAGAAAAAAAACCTATAAAGAACTAAGACCACCTTTATATGTTTGTCTTTGTGTGCATATACTTTACTGTAACTAATTTAATAGACATAGTTTATTGTCAGGTTGCTCTATGGAAGATGTCACACACACACACACACCCTGCATTCTAATGCAGTATGATCTCCTGAAATCTGTTACTGTTTTTTTTATGGTAAGACCTAACTCATTACAGTGGTAATAAGAACATCATTGAAGTACCAGGTTAGGGGCAGATCACCATGAAAAAACTCTATCTATGTACACCGAGAGTCAATACTGACTTGATGGTATGCTATCAATGAATCAATCAATCAATCAAAAGTCTGTGCGCGTACATCAGCCCACCAAAGCAAAAGAATAACTTACTAATGTACTGTTTGCCTCTACTCGGCTAAGTTCAGGAATGGAATTCTTCGCATAGATTGAAATTGTCACTTCACGTCCAGTTTGATGCCAATCGTGTCTGCAGGGCACCACTTTCTTCCCCTTAGAGTTGAGCAGACAAACATGATTAGTTTTCCATTAAAAAAATCCCTGCTATCTATTTTTCCATTGGAGTGAAGATTGCCATTGTCAGCCACAGTTTGGAACAGAAGCTTTCCCTAAAAACGGTATGGGAGCATTTATTCAAAAGGAAGATTATCCCCCGTTGGCGGAACCTGTGTCTTTAACTAATAAAAGGAATCTGTACTTTTTCCACCCTGCTAAGTAGGACAAGGCACAGAAATATATTTTTTTATTTAAGTTTTCCTAAGGTTATGAAAGGTAGGCCCAAACCTCCTAAAACTTCATAAGTCCCCGCTGCTTTGTCTCCTAGCTACTTGCACAATCTACTCCAGCAAGTTCATTGCAAGAGAGACTCTTAAACTGTACTGTCATAAAGAGGAATACAGGTAGTCCTCAATTTACAGCCATTTATTTAGTGATCATTTGAAGTTACAACAGCACTGATAAAAGTGACTTAGAAGGTTGAAAAAGCTGATCACATGACGCTGGGACACTGCAACCGTCATAAATGGGAGTCAGTTGCCTAAATTTTGATCATGTGAGCATGGGGATGCTGCAACAGTTGTAAGTGTGAAAAACCGGGCATGTCACATTTTTTCAGTGTCACTGTAACTTTGAACAGTCACTAAATGAACTGTTGTAAGCCAAGAACTACCTGTACTGTTCAAACTATCACTTCTTTCCTGTATATGAAATTTTACAGAATTCAAGCTCTTATTCTTAAGGTATGAATGGACTAAAAGCAAAGCCAAAAATATTTAGATTTTTCCAATCAATCCAGCTGCAACTACTTACGGCATCCTTCTTAATCCATAGGTGTGTTCCTGTTGTGCAGCCCTCTTGAGACAAAAAAGTATTAAAGTCTGATGTTTTCCTCTTACAACAACTCCAGTACTTCATCCTATATATTACAAAGAGCAGAGGGGGAAAAACACTATGTAGAGTCACATAGCATTATGGCAAGTAATCCAAATATTTATTTATTTATTTATTTATTTATTAGTTTTTATAAACCGCCCTTCTCCCGAGGGACTCGGGGCGGTGTACAGAGGAAGGAATGTATACAGATTGAACAATAAATAATAAGAAACACTAATGAAAACAAACTGGGACCCCAATTAACGCTATCATGCCAGGCCAGACTGCTGGAACAGGAAAGTTTTTAAGTCGCGACGGAAGGTACGGAGGTCAGGGGCCATCCGGATTTCGGTTGGTAAGCTGTTCCAGAGGGCTGGCGCACCTACTGAGAATGCCCTCCCCCTGGGGGCCACCAGCCGACATTCCTTGAGCGGTGGCACCCTGAGGAGGCCCTCTCTGTGGGAGCGCACAGGACGGTGGGGTGCTGACATTGGCAGAAGGTGCTCCCGTAGGTAGTCCGGACCCATGCCATGTAGGGCTTTGTATGTCATTGTTAGCACCTTGAACTTCACACGGAAGGCAACCGGAAGCCAGTGCAGCGCACGGAGGAGAGGTGTGATATGGGAGTATCGGGAGGCTCCCAAGAGTGTCCGTGCCGCCGCACTTTGCACCAGTTGAAGCTTCCGAGTGGATCTCAAGGGCAGCCCCATGTAGAGAGCGTTACAATAGTCTAGGCGAGAGGTCACAAGGGCATGGGTGACTGTACGTAAGGAATCCAGGTCCAGATAAGGCCATAGTTGGCGAACTAGTCGAACCCGGGAGAAGGCCCCCTTGGTCACAGCTCCTATGTGGTCTTCCAGGGAGAGCTGCGAGTCTAGGAGGACACCCAGGTTGCGGGCCCTATCAACAGGTGGAAGTAACTTGTCCCCAATGTTAAGCAGTGGGACGTTCTGAATATCCTGGCTTGCCGGTACGTACAGCCATTCAGTCTTGTCCGGGTTCAGTTGAAGCCTGTTTCTCCCCATCCATTCCCGGACCGCTTTCAGGCAGCGGGACATCACGTCTAGGGCATCACTGATATTGTTTGGAGTTGAGATAAAAAGCTGGGTGTCATCAGCATACTGATGGTACCCTACTCCAAAACTGCGAATGATCTCACCCAGCGGTTTCATGTAGATGTTGAACAGGAGAGGCGAGAGGACCAACCCCTGAGGGACTCCGCAAGCGAGAGGCCTCGGGGTCGACCTCTGTCCCCCTGTCAGTACCGACTGCGAGCGACCCTGGAGAAAGGAGGAGAACCAACGCAGAACCGTGCCTCCCACTCCCAGTCCCCTGAGGCGTCGCAGCAAGATACCATGGTCGATGGTATCGAAAGCCGCCGAGAGGTCTAATAAGACTAGGACAGAGGAATGGCCCCTGTCTCGGGCTCTCCAGAGATCATTCATCAGAGCGACCAATGCCGTCTCCGTGCTGTAGCCCGGCCTGAAACCCGATTGGTACGGGTCTAGATAAACCGCTTCATCCAGGATCTGAGGAAGTTGGTGCGCCACCACGCTCTCAACAACCTTCGCAAGGAAGCGAAGATTGGAGACTGGACGAAAGTTATTCAAAGAGGATGGGTCCAAGGTGGGCTTGAGGAGAGGTCTCACCACCGCCTCCTTCAAGGCGGTGGGGAAGTGACCCTCACTCAGAGAAGCAGAGATGACCGCTAGGAAACAGCCTCGTGTCCCCTCTCGAGCTGCATAGGCCAGCCAGGAAGGGCACGGGTCCAGTAAGCAAGTGGAGGAGCTCAACCTTCTCATAATCCTGTCCACTTCCTTAGGAGTTACAGGATCAAATTCTTCCCAGATGACGTCGACAAGACTGTCCATGTCTTGTTCTTCCATCTCAGCCCAGTTGGAGTCCAGGCCAGTTCGAATCCGAGCAATTTTATCCAGCAGATATTGACCAAATTCCTCGGCTCGACCCTGCAAGGGTTCCTCCCTCACCTCTTGGTTTAGTAGGGAGCGAGTCACCCTGAACAAGGCAGCCGGGCGATTATCTGCGGACGCGATGAGGGTGGAAAAGTAGTTGGATTTTGCCACCCTTATCGCAGCGAGATAAGACCTGGTGAGGATTCTTAGTCGCAATCGGTCGGATTCGGATCGACTGGATCTCCAACGGCTCTCTAGGCCCCGTCTCCGACGCTTCATCTCCCGGAGCTCCTCGGTGAACCATGGGGCTCGCTGGGATCTGCGCCGGGTCAGAGGCCGCAAGGGTACAACTCGGTCCAGAGCCTCCGTGGCTGCCTTTTCCCAGGCTTCCACTAAGGCATCCGCCGAGCTGTGGGCAGGGGGTGCGTGCGTGTCCCTAAGCGCTGCCTGGAACTTATCGGGGTCCATTAGGCGCCTAGGGCGGTACCATCTGACTGGCACCGTGCACCCACGGTGGGGGGTGGCAAGGGGGAAGTCTAGCCGCAGGAGGTGGTGATCGGTCCATGACAGGGGCGTAACAGTTGTGGCACCCCCACCGATATCATCACGCCACCGTCCAGACAAGAACACCAAGTCTGGGTTGTGGCCTCACTCATGAGTCGGCCCAGAAATTATTTGCAACAGGTCCATGGCCGCCATGGAAGCCAAGCTGCTTGGCTATAAAGAATTTTAAGAATTAATTAAGCCACACAATACCCACCCTTCGTGGAATATAGGCACACCAGCATGATAAATACACACATCTTCTGAGCTGCTTGGTCCTTCGAATGTCTAGGGAAACGTTAGCAGAAAATAATTCATTAGCCACTGAATTATAACAGGCTGGATCCCAATGTCCCAAAGGTACTTTTTCAAAAGGCAACTGGACTTTGTTTTGCCTTGAAGACATTTCGTTTCCCTGATTCTGACTGAATCAGAACTGAAGAAGCTTCTTGGATGAGAAGTGAAATGTCTTCAAGGAAAAACAAAGTCCCGTTGCCTTTTGAAAAAGCACCTTTGGGACCACCGTGACCTGGATGACGGAGAATCTCCATAGACATTCTGTATCTCAATGCTTCCCAAGCAAGAAGAAGTGATGCACGTTCTTAGCCATTTTTATTACCGTATTTTTTGGACCATAAGACGCACTTCCCCCAAAAAAAAGTGTGGGGGGGAAAACAAGGGTGCGTCTTATGGTCCGAATGTGATCCGTATGGCCAGCCCCAACCTCCGCAAGTGGAAAGCAAGGGAGACTGCCAGGAGCACGAATCGGTACGTGCTGAGAAACGCCAATCTCACGCTCCTGCAATCTCCCTCGCTCGGTTTCAGCTTCCCTTGCTACAAGAGAAAGCAGGCTGAAACGGAGCGAGGGAGATTGCCAGGAACGTGATCTCGCACTGCTGCAATCTCCCTCGCTCCGTTTCAGCCTGCTTTCTCTTGTAGCAAGGGAAGCTGAAACCAAGCGAGGGAGATTGCAGGAGCGCGAGATCGCGTTCCTGGCAATCTCCCTCGCTCCGTTTCAGCTTGCTTTCTGCAAGAGAAAGCCGGGGTGCAGGGCCGCCTCTGCGGGTACTGCTCTAACGCGGAGAGGGAAGGACAAAGAGGGAGGGAAGGAAGAAAGAAAGGAAAGAAGGAAGGGACAATGGGAGAGGTAGGGAGAGAGAAATAGAGAGAGAGAGAGAGAGAGAGAGGGAAAGAGAGGGAGAGAGAGAAGGAGAAAGAAAGGGAGAGAGAGAAAGAGGGAGAGAAAGACAAGGAGAAAGAAAGAGGGAGGGAAATAGAGGGAGAGAGAGAAAGGGAGAAATAGAGGGAAAGAGAAAAATAGAGAGGGAGAGAGAGAGGAGAAAGAAAGGGAGGGAAATAGAGGGAGAGAGAAATAGGGAGAAATAGGAGGGAAACAGAAAAATAGGGAAAGAGGGAGAGGAGAAAGAAAGAGGGAGAGAGAAAGAGGGAGGGGGAGAGAGGGAGAGAAAGAGAAGGGGAGAGAGAGAAATTAAATTAGTAACATGGTTGTTACGTGAATCTGGTTTCCCCACTAACTTTGTTTGTCAGAAGGTTGCAAAAGGCGATCACATGACCCTGGAACAATGTGACCATCATAAATATGAATCGATTGCCAAGCATCCGAATGTAAATCACATGACCCTGGGGATGCTGCAATGGTCATAAGTGTGAAAAATGGTCATGTCACTTTTTTCAGTGCTGTCGTAACTTTGAACAGTCACTAAGTGAATCGTTGTAAGTCGAGGACTACCTGTACTTTATCATTTTTTTTCCTTTTTTGGGGTGTGTGTGTGTGTCAAGTTTTTGACACCTTGCTGGGTGACTGGTGGTACTCAGACATTGCCTTGTCCTAAAAGTGGTACAATGGATGAAAAGGTTCAAAAGCCCTGTTTTAGTATACCAGTACTATTTGGTTCAGAATATTTTTTTTCTTGTTTTCCTGCTCTAAAAACTGGGTGCGTCTTATGGTCCGAAAAATACGGTATTTTGCAGTTCCTACTGGTCATTAGCTAAGAGAGCTTCGCAATGTCCTCCAGTTGTCTGGATGAGGAAGAAAAAGGGGGGAGGGAATGCTTTTCTGTGGCTCTTTTAAAGGACGTTGGAAAAATATTTAGCTATGCAGATTTGGACCAATATTTCAATTTTAGACTTTGTCTAAAATAATAACACTGTTGGCCTGATTAATGCGTATTCAAAAATAAGAAAATGGGTGAAAACTCCCTTTGCTCAGAATGCACGAAAATGCACTTTGATATATACATAAATCCATCCATCCATCCATCCACGCACACACACACACACACCCCTATTCATGGGATGTGTTGATCTAACATGGGTTGACAGGTTTGTACTAAAAAAAACACACTTGAAATAAAACAGGTCTACTGTGTTAAGATTTAAGATATTTACCTTTAAACAGCCTGCATTTTTGCACGTAGTCCCAATCTTTATCTCATCGCCATCATCTTCTGCAAAATAAGAACTCTGTTTAGAATGTTTCTAAGTTTTCATGCTTAAAAGAATTTTTTTTTTGGGGGGGGGGGGAGGATTGAGATGTAGAAGACATCAGAGAAACAATTATATTGAGTATTTTGTGCACAGGTTTGCTTTTCAAACATGAAAACACCATGCACACAGTACGAATGAGGAATAATAATAATAATAATAATAATAATAATAATAATAATAATAATAATAATAATAATAATAATAATAATAATAAAATGATGATGATGGACACAACACATTCTCTGGTAAAAACCCCTTGGAATGTTACTAGGCTACATACCCTTTTTTATTTCATTTTCTGATGATAGTTTTAGTTTTTCTAATGACTGTTTCAAGGAAGCTGACACTTTCAACTGCAAGCAGCTCATTGGTTCATCAGAACTAAGGAATCATAGGGAAAAATACATTATTTTAATTATTCAGTCTCAACAACTAAATATTTTGAATATTTAAAAGAAGTGGAAAAGAGTTCTTCGTATTAATATTCTTGGTAGTTACTATTATAATTAAAAAGGATTATATTATAGGTTTACAATTTTATCTGAGGTTGGTTTACAAAGATATTTTGGGTTTCTTCTCTCCAGTGAAAAAAGTAAAATAAAATACACTTAGACATTACACTTACTTAGACAGCAAGTAATAAATATAACAAAAATGAAATTATATGAAGTTGACTTGACATTACTGCCAGTCTTAATTGGTATTATTGTAGCATTGTTACCTTGGTCTTTCAATTGCTTCTATTGGCTTTGGTGCTTGAATTATGTGTTCTTGAAATTTAGGTTTCAGATCAGTTAATTCTTTTCGTTCACAGGTAGTTTTCACTTCAGGTTTGACTGGTTCAGGGGGTTTCTCACTATTATGGAAGCCCTTGGTGCAACCCTGTTGTAAAAACACTGTTTAATACAAGTTGTTACTCAGTTCTATCGATGTAGTTGAAAATGTATCCTTTCTTATTAGCCTTCAGATTCTTTATCATTTTAATTTGTATGCTTGGTTAAACAGATATTCCCTTTTTTATTAGAGTATACACCTACTAGGTTGTACACCTACTAGGTTATACACTTACTGCCAACCTAGCAGTTCGAAAGCATGTAAAAAATGCAAGTAGAAAAATAGAGACCACTCCGGTGGGAAGGTAACAGCGTTCCGTGCGCCTTTGGCGTCTAGTCATGCCGGCCACATGACCACGGAGGCGTCCTCGGACAAGCGCTGGCTCTTCGGCTTTGAAATGGAGATGAGCACCGGCCCCTAGAGTCGGAAACGACTAGCAGGCATGTGCGGGGGAACCTTTACCTTTATACACCTACACCAACTTCTGTTCTTCATGTATTGTAAGATGTTAGGACAGTAGAGATCCTATGCTTTAAAAAACTTAGATAGTAAGAGTTCCATTTAAACACAATGTGCCATGTAGGGCACTTACAGGAAATTAAATAAACCCAGCCAGCTTTTGCATGTGTTTGCCTTCCTGGAAAATATAACTGATTGAACTTGGCACTCAATCGTTAATATCTTACTATAGTGTAAATAAAACCTACGTAGCTACTAATACATACCTTAATGCTTAAGAAATCAGAAAAGTCTGTCGTTCTTCTTTTACAGCATGACCAGCCCTATAAAAATATGGCACCATTGAACATTTAAATCTTATTGAGTATCAGGTGCAAACAACCAGACCTACACATGTAGAGCTACCTTATTGTTCTCTGCCTATAGTACAAGAATCTACTCAGACTGGCAAATTCTGTCTAGAAAACACCAGATAAGGTCTAAGTGATTCAAGGGTTAGGAGTTTAGACTTAGTCCTGTTGTGTTTAGCTAGGGAGACCAAGCTGAATCTTTTCTTGAGCCCTCCTCCCATCTAGGATGGTTGCTCTCCAACTTCTGGTGAATATTATTAAAAAAAAAACCTGAGAACTACAAAGAAGATAATTTAACACTAATCTGATGGTGCTATATTCCTCTTAGGTTATTTGACATGGTTCCTACTTTTTTGTCTTTCAGTTGCATCATTTCTTTTCATCTCTGTTTGTGCTGCCCAACTAAGGCTTGATTAAGCAATGAAACAAGTTAATTAACTTTACAATCAAAACACGAATCATTATTCTAGTAAATACCCTTCTGCCCGACTGAGCAAAAAGCAAATAAATAAATAAATAAATAAATAAATAAATAAACAAATAAACTGAAAAGAATTCCACACAATTCAATTGGCTGCATGTACCAACCTTTCCCCCATGATTTAGCCTGTATTTATACCGAAGGTCAGTGTTATTTGAGGAATTTAGGAGGGGGGGGGAAGTGTTACTACATTCAGGTGAACTGACAGAGGTCACATAAACACTTGAATTAACTGAATTAATATCATTTAGTTTCAGTTTTTTAAAAGCCGTTGAAATAATTTATATTTGCCCACTTACTTTAAGAGCATCATGAAAGACAGGAATGCCTGGGTGATATGTGCATGATTCTAAAAAAAGAAAAAGCAGATGGCTCAGCCAAACTCAACAGTGAGTAACTTTATATGAAGCAGTATTTAGCTGAACAATTTAGTCTTATGCAACAGTGACACTTTCAAGATATGAAATAAAGCCTGCAATTCCCTACAAATTCCTTTTCTCTACTGATTGTTTGTCCTTGCCTCTCTCTCATCTCTGCTGAGTTCTGTTAATCTAAATTTAGAATGTAGGCTATTCATGGAAAGAGAATGTCATTTAGTTATTATTGCCACAGTGTATTACAGGTGAAACTAAAAAAATTAGAATATCGTGCAAAAGTTCATTTCAGTAATGCAACTTAAAAGGGGAAACTAATATATGAGATAGACTCATTACATGTAAAGCAAGATAGTTCAAGCCGTGATTTGTCATAATTGTGATGATTATGGCATACAGCTCATGAAAACCCCAAATCCACAATCTCAGAAAATTAGAATATTGTGAAAAGGTGCAATATTCTAGGCTCAAAGTGTCCCACTCTAATCAGCTAATTAAGCCATAACACCTGCAAAGGGTTCCTGAGCCTTTAAATGGTCTCTCAGTCTGGTTCAGTAGGAATCACAATCATGGGGAAGACTGCTGCACAATACAGTTGTGCAGAAAACCATCATTGACACCCTCCATAAGGAGGGAAAGCTTCAAAAGGTAATTGCAAAAGAAGTTGGATGTTCCCAAAGTGCTGTATCAAAGCACATTAATAGAAAGTTATGTGGAAGGGAAAAGTGTGGAAGAAAAAGGTGCACAAGCAGCAGGGATGACCGCAGCCTGGAGAGGATTGTCAGGAAAAGGCCATTCAAAAGTGTTGGGGACTTTCACAAGCAGTGGACTGAGGCTGGAGTCAGTGCATCAAGAGCCACCACACACAGATGGATCCTGGACATGGGCTTCAAATGTCGTATTCCTCTTGTCAAGCCGCTCCTGAACAAAAAACGACGTCAGAAGCGTCTTACCTGGGCTAAAGAAAAACAGACCTGGTCTGTTGCTCAGTGGTCCAAAGTCCTCTTTTCTGATGAGAGCAACTTTTGCATCTCATTTGGAAACCAAGGACCCATAGTCTGGAGGAAGAATGGAGAGGCACACACTGCAAGATGCTTGAAGTCCAGTGTGAAGTTTCCACAGTCTGTGTTGATTTGGGGAGCCATGTCATCTGCTGGTGTAGGTCCACTGTGCTTCATTAAGTCCAGGGTCAACGCAGCCGTCTACCAGGAGATTTTGGAGCACTTCATGCTTCCTTCTGCAGATGAGCTTTATGGGGATGCTGACTTCATTTTCCAGCAGGACTCGGCAACTGCCCACACTGCCAAAAGCACCAAAACCTGGTTCAATGACCGTGAGATTACTGTGCTTGATTGGCCAGCAAACTCGCCTGACCTGAACCCCATAGAGAATCTATGGGGCATTGCCAAGAGAAAGATGAGAGACATGAGACCGAACAATGCAGAAGAGCTGGTCTTCCATAACACCTTAGCAGTGCCACAGGCTGATAGCTTCCATGCCACGCCGCATTGAGGCAGTAATTGCTGCAAAAGGGGCCCAAACCAAGTACTGAGTACATATGCATGCTTATACTTTTCAGAGGTCTGATATTGTTCTATGTACACTCCTTGTTTTATTGATTGCATGTAATATTCTAATTTTCTGAGATTGTGGATTTGGGGTTTTCATGAGCTGTACGCCATAATCATCACAATTATGACAAATCACGGCTTGAACTATCTTGCTTTGCATGTCATGAGTCTATCTCATATATTAGTTTCCCCTTTTAAGTTGCATTACTGAAATAAATGAACTTTTGCACGATATTCTAATTTTTCGAGTTTCACCTGTATATAGTAATATTTGCTATATAAAGAAATAGAACTGATTTTTTTCTTAGTAAATCATAATTCTGTTATATTAAACTTTCATTTGTATAACACATATCCCACCAAGCATTATAAGTGTACATTCCACAGGGGTGTCATGCATATTGCTTAAACCTATGTTCTAAAATAGGGTTGAACTATTAACTGTGCAAGAGAAATAAAGTTCTTCCTTAACGAGCACCATGTAAACTTTGCGGAAATATTAGGATTACCTCACAAATATTTAGATCATTCTCATTATTCACAGATTCTGTATTTGTGACTGTATATATAGAAACACCGAGGAAAAGTACTAAACAATTATTTCAGTTTAGGTATTAGAAGTTATAATCAAACATTTGCACATATGCAAAAGGGGGCTAAGAATGCTCACACACACACACACAAAAATAGCTAATATCCCAAATGCTATCTTATGTTACAAGGGATGTGCAGTGATCCAGATCTGAATGGGGAAAAGCTGTTAATGAAGCACAGAGGAACCCACATGTTTTCACCTGCTGGAACTTGTCAAACATCATTTACAGGGATTGTGAAGTTGCCAACAGGTGAGAAGTACATATGTACTTATTATTACAGCTTATTACAACATTTAAAGCAGCTTATGGCAATAAAAATGCAGAATGTAAAGCAATCATAAGATTCATACAACTGAAAAATTAAAATCCATCGGATAATGAACAATTATGACAATAATCAAGCTTTCTGCCACAGGGGACATCTTAAGAGGGCATGTCCAGCTGACCAAAGCACCAGCCAACTTAAGTTTCTGTGTACTCCTTGAAAGCCCTATTGTGTATAACAATTGTGTATAAGTCTTCTCTCTTTTCTTTTCTACTATCCCTGGCAAACTTTTACAGATCTCAAAAGTGGACTAGCAGTGTTGTAGGCCAGATGGGTGTTGAGGTGTCCAGATGAAGAAGTCAAAAGAGCATCCTAAAAAAAGGCAGTTATGGATACTCCTGTGTTGTTGAACACTGTAAAACTATGTTATAGAGTTTACCACTGATGATTAGCACTAATGACCTTAGGGGACCTTGATAGTCCAAATGGAGCCAGACCAAATTCCACAGCTGTCCACTTAGCAGGCAAGTCAAAACACCATCCAGGAAGAAGGCAACCCTGCCATTCGTTTTATTTAAGATAAGATAACCTTTATTGTCATTTTTTTTTAATGTGGGCACACTGGCACACCTTAAAAATGAAATTCTGCTGCCTGCTCTCAAGTGTACACACACACAACACATATACAAGCATGCTATATACATACATACGTGCATACCTACTCTCTTACATATAAATACATTTATTTTATTAATATTACCCCAGGCACACATTAAAAATGAAATTCTGTTGCATGCTTTCAAAAGTACACATACCCAACACATATACAAGCATGCTGTATACATACATACGTGCATACCTACTCTCTTACATATAAATACATTTATTTTATTAATATTACCCCAGGCACACATTAAAAATGAAATTCTGTTGCATGCTTTCAAAAGTGTACACATACCCAACACATATACAAGCATGCTATATATACATACATACATACATACATATGTGCCTACCCACTCTCTTACATATAAATACATTTATTTTATTTATATTACCACAGGTAATTTTAGCCGGAGTTGTCAAAGAGAAATCCAGGCATCAAGTTGGACTCCAAAGGAGGCTCCATCCAAGTCGATGTCTCTCAATCTGGGCCCCTTGAAAACGGGTGGACTTCAACTCCCAGAATTCCCTAAGCAGAAAGGCTGCCTGGGGGATTCTGGGAGTTGAAGTCCACCCGTCTTCAAGGGGCCCAGATGAATGAATGAACCTTTATTGTCAAAGTACAACCATGTATACACTGAGATTGGCTGAGCCTCCCTTCATGCCGCCCCCCCCCCCCAGCTTATAGTGACAACAAACCCTCCATCTTATTACACCATGTGAACTAATTGCACAACACGCCGGCCTCGCAAGTCAATCATGCATAAAGTTTATAAAAAATTATTTCCCGCTCAAAAGCCTAACAGCCCACGGATAAAAGCTGTTTTTCAGCCTGTTGGTGCGGCTGGCTATACTCCTATATCTCCTACCCCAGACATGTCAAACACAAGGCCCGGGGGCCGGATCCGGCCCGCGAAGTGGTTTCATGCGGCCTGCAAAGCCATCCTGGAAACAGTGAGGGAATGGGCCCCCCCACTGCCTTGGCCCTGGCCCAGAGACCCTCCTTCTACCAGAGACCCTCAGATCTGTCCCACTCCTGCCCAGGCCCCCATAGGCACCCTTGATGCCAATGATGTAGAGCTGGCCACGCCCACCCAGCAGGCCATACACACTCTAGCCACGCCCACCCAGTAGACCACACCCACCCTGGCCACACCCACCCGGCCCCCTGAGGGCAACCGCAGTGCTGATGCGGCCCTCAATGAAATTGAGTTTGACACCCCTGCACAGTAGGGTGATCAGATTTAAGTTATAAAAGAATCCACTAGATGGAAGCAGAGTTAAGGTCTTCTGCTTTCCTTTGCTGCCCTCTAGGGTTGGAGATCTTTTGTTTAAACCCAAGAGTTGATAGCATAACGGTAGCCATTTTAAGCTCTGTGGACTTCAACTCCCAGAATTTCTTAGCCAGAAATTCTGGGAGTTGAAGTCCACACACTTAAAAAGATGCTGAGGTCCTAGAAAGAGTGCAGAGAAGAGCAAGAAAGATGATAAAGCGTGATGTGAGTTTGACACCCTTGTCCTACCCGATGGTAGGAGAGTAAAGAGGGTGTGAGTCGTCCCCGAGGATTTTCCTCACTCTTCCAAGGCAGCGGGCCCTGGCGAGGTCATCCAGTGGTGTCAGGGGGACAGCCCCCCGATGTCTTGTGCTGTGCTCACTACCCTCTGTAATGCTTTCCTATCCGCAGCTGTCAGACCAGCATGTTGTTGTTGTTGATAGTTGCGAAGTCGTGTCTGACCCATCGCGACCCTATGGACAACATTCCTCCAGGCCTTCCTGTCCTCTACCATCTTCTGGAGTCCATTTAATCTCACACTTACTGCTTCAGTGACTCCATCCAGCCACCTCATTCTCTGTCGTCCCTTTCTTCTCTTGCCCTCAATCTTTCCCAGCATTAGGCTCTTCTCCAGTGAGTCCTTCCTTCTCATTAGGTGGCCAAAGTATTTGAGTTTCAACTTCAGGATCTGGCCTTCTAAAGAGCAGTCAGGGTTGATCTCCTCTAGGACTGACCGGTTTGTTCGCCTTGCAGTCCAAGGGACTCGCAGGAGTCTTCTCCAGCTCCAGAGTTCAAAGGCCTCCATTCAAAAGACCAGCATACCAAACCACAATACCACAAGGCTTTCGGGTAGGCTTCTCTCCTTTCCTCCGAGGTTTTTTTTTTCTTCTTCCCCGCCTCCCCACCCCACACACACAATCCGTCAGGCAGGATAAACCTTCACCCAACGACCAAGTTTCCACAAACCCCACCCCCCCACACTTACAACTAGCGGGACTACCATCCCTCATAAGCACCCGCTAACACGGCCTTCCCTCCTGAGGGGCTCTGGTTCCAAGTCCCATCGCTCTCTGCCGGCCGTGCTGGCTGCGGACCATGGGGGCTAGAGTTCCCGCTCTCTGGAAGGCGGCGATTCGGGAGGATTGGGGCGTGAGGGGGAGTGGGGAGGAGGGAGGAAAGGCGCTCACCTTCCGTGTTGGTGGCGGGGTCGAAGCGCTGCCCGCATCCCCGGTTGTAGCAGAGCAGAGCCATGGCCGCTGAAGGAGAAACGCCGGTCGATCCCGCACGATTGACTGACGGAGTGATTGACAGGAAGGAAGTCGCCGCCTCTTCCTCGTTCCGGACCTTGCCGACCCGGCAGTTTCGGGAACGTTCGCGTAACTTCGCGGAGTTGAGCCGTTGGCGCAGGCGCGTAAACCCACTGACGCTTGGAACGGGAGGGAGGGAGGAGATGAGCGGCGCATGCGTACTTGGGAGCGGCGGAAAGGTTGAAGGCGCGAGCTTAAGTTTGCTCGGAGGGAGGCGAGTTAAGGCGGCTGCTTTTTGCAAAGTCCATCCTGGCGATTGTTCGCTTGGGCAAGAAATGCTTTTGTTTGCAGCGGAGCTAGGGCGGTCCGTTCTGGCTCTTGCACCATCATGCGGGGAACGAGTCAGTCCAGGAAGCGGTTTCAAGGTGTTACGTGTGAACGGATCGCTCGCGGGACAAAGAGCAATGGATGCAAGATAACGGGTGGGAGAGGAGAAGGAAGGAGGAGAAGAGAGGCTTGGAGGAGCGGAGAAAGAATGGCTTTCGGGAGGCTTTAGGTTGTGGGTGCTCCATCACTGGAGGCTTTTAAGAAGAGAGTGGACAAACCCATTTGTCTGGAATGGTATAGGGCCAGGGGTAAGCAACCTCGACTCTTTTATGACTCATGGACTTCAACTCCCAGAATTCCTGAGTTCAGCTATGCTATGCTATGCTATGCTGACTCAGGAATTCTGGGAGTTGAAGTCCATGAGTCATAAAAGAGCCGAGGTTGCCTACACCTGGTATAGGGCCAGGGGTAGGCAACCTCGACTCTTTTATGACTCATGGACTTCAACTCCCAGAATTCCTGAATCAGCATAGCTGGCTCAGGAATTCTGGGAGTTGAAGTCCATGAGTTATAAAAGAGCCGAGGTTGCCTACCCCTGGTATAGGGGTCTCCTGTTTGAGCAGCGGGTTGGACTAGAAGACCTCCAAGGCCCCTTCCAACTTTGATGATGTTCTGTGTTCTATATGTAATAATTGGAGCTTTAATCTTTAACAAACGTGGTACGAACACAACTGTAAAAGTACTTCTGAATCCGCTGTGTGGAGAGAGTTTCCTCCTTTAAATTTCTGGGAGTCTACCTCTGTGAAGATCTGACCTGGAAAGTTAATACAACCCAGGTGGCCAGAAAGGCCCAACAGAGACTCCACTTCCTCAGGGTCTTGCGGAAAAACAGGGTAGAACAATGGCTAATGACCTTTTACCGATCTATAGAGAGCGTCCTCTCGCACTGTGTTATGGTTTGGTATGCTGACCTGACAGCCGCGGATAGGAAAGCGTTACAGAGGGGAGTGAGCACAGCACAAGACATTTGTAAAATGGGGGGGGGGTGTCGTATGGAGACCCGCTTTATGACCATCATGACTTACAACTGTAATTGCAGAACTCGAGGTTGTAACTTGAGATCTACCTGTAGTATTGTCAGATGCTAAATCTAGTGAATAGCAAAAAAAAAATATCAACTGTCCCACTGCCCCATGAAATATATGACAAAATACCAAACTTCAAAAAATAAAAATAAATTCCAGGTGCCAAATACAGTTCCAATTGGAAAGACACCAAAATTACACAAATGATCAAAAGCAATCGAGAGCAGGTAACAGTAAGCAGCTCCTAGATTATTTAACCACAACTTTGTCAGAGATGTGTCCCAGATTGTTTCTTGTACTTCTAGAAATTAATTGGATAGTTTTCTACATAAACATCTTTTGTATTATGAATGATTGTCCCCATCAAGAAATGGACCCATCGTTCAGAGCTCATTAAAAGTTTCTGTCCTCACAAGCTATGTTAAAGGCATCTATTTAGTAGTAATGATTGCTCATTAACTCCCACTTTTACTGCTCTTGTAGATGCTGCTGCTGACATTCTTACTGACAGGTATAATAATGAAATGAATTGCATGTATGAAGTCAGTGTGACTTTGAAAAGGGGGCACACCTGACTGCAAAGACTACAACATTGGTGGTTATTTATAGCACCTTTTAAGTTGCCTGTTGATTGCAAAAATACAGGTGATCTTCAGCTTATGACTTGATTGCTTAGTGACTGATGTTACAAACTCTGAAAAAAGGAGTTATCAAAGTCTCCTTTGGGTCAAGTTTGGCTCCTGATGCCAATGTGGACATGTCTCGATCTTGCCAATGGTATTTAAGTGGTTGGCCATTGATTTCTAGTTATTTCTCATGGGATTTTCTGACAATCCTTCATTCAATGGTAGCCTGGCAATCTTGTTTAGCATCTTTCAAGATCAACCAAGGTTGGCTTTTTGCTGCCATCTTGTTAGGCAAATACACAATGGCAGAATTTTAGGCTGGTCTCTTTTCCAACTAAATCAGGGGTGTCAAACTCAATTTCATTGCGGGCCGCATCGGCATTGTGGTTGCCCTCAAGGGGCTGGGTGGGCGTGGCCTACTGGGTGGGCGTGGCTAAAGTGTGTATGGCCTACTGGGTGGGCGTGGCCAGCTCTACATCATTGGCATCAAGGGTGCCTATGGGGGCCTGGGCAGGAGTGGGACAGACCATCGGGTAGGACAAGGGTGTCAAACTCACATCACACTTATCGTCTTTCTTGCTCTTCTGTGCACTCTTTCTAGGACCTCAGCATCTTTTTAAGTGTGTGGACTTCAACTCCCAGAATTTCTGGCTAAGGAATTTTGGGAGTTGAAGTCCATAGAGCTTAAAATGGCTACCGTTATGCTATCAACTCTTGGGTTTAAAAAAAAAATCTCCAACCCTAGAGGGCAGCAAAGGAAAGCAGAAGACCTTAACTCTGCTTCCATCTAGTGGATTCTTTTATAACTTAAATCTGATCACCCTACTGTGCAGGGGTGTCAAACTCAATTTCATTGAGGGCCGCATCAGCATTGTGGTTTCCCTCAGGGGGCCAGGTGGGTGTGGCCTACTGGGTGGGCGTGGCTAGAGTGCATATGGCCTGTTGGGTGGGCGTGGCCAGCTCTACATCGTTCGCATCAAGGGTGCCTATGGGGGCCTGGGCAGGAGTGGGACAGATCTGAGGGTCTCTGGTAGAAGGAGGGTCTCTGGGCCAGGGCCAAGGCAGTGGGGGCCGTTCCCCCACTGTTTCCAGGATGACTTCGCGGGCCGCATGAAACCACTTCGTGGGCCGGATCCGGCCCCTGGGCCTTGTGTTTGACATGTCTGAACTAAATGTATGTTTCCCCCCCCCCTCCATTTGCCTTGTTTGGGTTTCCTTGCAGGTAGCCAAGAATACTGTTGTACTTGCTGCATTTATAACTGCTTTCTCCCGTGTGCTAAATTACGAAATATAAAATGTTAAGCAATAACAAGCTCCTTTCGTTGTAATTACGGTAAGTTTTTAATACTTGATTTTGGTTGAAATATATCGGAAGTTCATAAAGATAGCAGTAGATGGCGCTCAAGGATCTCATTCAGAAAACACCAGCCTATTGAAGAACTAAATTGAATACTCCTGGATGAAGTTATTACTTAGAATTTCCAGTTCTCAGAAATAAAGTTGAGTGTCTTTGCCCATTTTTTCTTCTTCCTCCTTACCAAGATTGAGTTCTTGGCACCTCTAGTTTGAATCTACCTAAGAAAATTACTGTGGTGGAAGTTATTAATTCTGGATTCTGATTTGGCTGCTCAGAAACAAACCAAGCCATCTATATCTTAAGATGTAATGCAACAGCTAAGCAACTGAATGATGAATGTTGAGTTTCAACAATAAAAAACTTTTTTGGGGGGAGGGGGGTAAGTTTGTGTAAAAAAACCCCAAGACGGTCAGACTATTCCTTTATACATCTCTTAATTTTTTTTGCTCCCAGCCCTCAGATGCCAGTCAGAAACTATTTGATTCAATTGCGGAGAAGCCCAGTTTTATTTGAGCTCTAGTTACACACCTCCACACATTTAACCTTAATTGTATCTAAGGGCCTTCTTTCTCAAGCTTGGCAATTTTGAAGATATGTGGACTTCATTTCCCAGAATTCCCCAGCCAGGCTGACTAGAGAACACTAGGAGTTGAAATCCATACTTATTAAACTTGACAAAGTTAATAGACGCTGGTCTAGTGAGAAACAACTTCAAAACCAAACGAAGAATCAGTGGCGGACTTCATACAGTAACATAAACCTCAGTCCAATTTAACTAAGTATAATTTCTATGTTCCCATAAGCTCTCATGCTTAGGCAGAAGCATATCGTGGTTTAACACAACCTGCTTCCAGAAGTGGTGAATGCTCCAACACAGGAAGTTTTTAAGAAAAGACTGGACAGCCATTTGTCTGAAATGGTATAGGGGGTTGGACTAGATGACCTCCAAGGTCCCTTCCAACTACTACTTTTATTATTATTATTATTATTATTATTATTATTATTATTATTATTATTATTATTATTATTTATTGTTGTTATTATTATTGTTGTTGTTATTATTATTATTATTATTATTATTATTATTATTATTATTATTATTATTATTATTTGTTTCCCATAATGCTTTTAAGGCAATAGCTGGCTGACTAAATAAACATCCTGAACCTCAGATTATCTGTTCCTGTTTTAACTGCCTGCAAATCCAGCCAATAAATCAGCTAATTAACCCCCCCAAAGGGCTCATTTAGTTGCTTTTTTTCAATGGGAAAAACTGTTTTTCCTCATGAAAAAAAAGCAAATGGGAGAAAGTTATAGCTAAAAGAAACAGCCTAAAAGCAGCAAAATTGGTATCAAATAACAAAGCATTGCTTCAGAAATCTTTTCCAATCTTTACTGGTAGTTGTCACTGAGAGGCCATTTTTCACACTTATGACCAGTATCCCTGTGGTCATGTGATCAAAACTCAGGAACTTGATAACTGGCTTGTATTTATGATGGTTGCAGTGTTACTTCGGTCAGATGATCCCCTTTTGGTACCTTTTGACAAGCAAAAGTCAATGGGGAAGCCAGGTTCACATGTCACTAACTCAGGGGTCTTCAAACTTGGCCCTTTTATGACTTGTGGACTTCAACTCCCAGAATTCCTCAGCCAGCCATACTGAGGGGAAAGGGAGAGGTTTCCAAGCTGAGCCATGCTGGCTCAGGAATTCTGGGAGTTGAAGTCCACGAGTCAAACAAGAGCCAAGGTTGCCTACCCCTGGTATAGGGTTTCCTCCCTGAGCAGGGGGTTGGACTAGAAGACCTCCAAGGTCCCTTCCAACTTTGTTATAATAAATAATAAAGCTGGGGAATAATTGAACAAATAAATAAATACAATTCCATTTAATTGAATAAGTAAGTTAGGTATAGCCCAGAGAAGAGGCTTCTGGGACTCTTTCCAATTCTTTGCCCAACAATGCTCCTAGGAGGCCATATGGGAAATAATTTATTCACCTTAAAAGCGATTCATCCGTACAGTAGTTCAGTGTGTATTCTGATCTAATGGGAAATTCTGGACGTTTATAGTGGCTGCCTATTACAAGGGTCACGCTAGAAGCCATTTTAAAGCTTTTAAAATTGAATTAACTTTGTTATGACAGTGGTTGACTTCGCCGTGAATTAAGTCACAATTGTTTCCTCAGGTTTCTACAGGGCAAACATAGTCCCCGTGGGTTTGTAAACCACTGGTTTATGGTTTGCCAGAGCTGAACTCAGCCACCTGTGATTTATTCAATAATTCATGGGATAACAAGCCAAGATTTAATGCAGTGTGTGAACTCAGACAGGAGGGTGTTTGCAGGTTATGTAATTCTCATTCTTTGCGTATTCAAGGGGCCCTTCTCTTGACAATGTAGGATTGTTCATTTATCTCCCATGCCATCTTTATTTAAGGAGCTTCTCAAGGCAGTTGAGATTTTAGAGTTTTTTGATGTTGCCAGAAACTCAGCTGGCAGCATCTGAGAGTTTTATACTCAGACTGTGGCAATCAGTGTGGTTTTGTCCACATTGCTCAGATAAGATGGATACTCAGACACACACATACACAGGGGGGGGGGGAAGAGAGAAACACACACCTGCATAATAAATACATTCTAAGAGAAATTCTGAAAACCGCCCACCCACCCCCCAAATTAGAAAAAGCTGCAAATGAATATAGTAGATGCAATTGGTTGGTGTGTCTGTCGTGTTTCTTTTCCTTTGCAGCTTTTCTAGTTTTGCAAAGCTGGTGGTATGCGGCCCATTTTTATCTGCATCACACACTGAACTCCTCTGACAGGAATTTTGAGAAGGGAAGGAAAAATGTTGGTGGCCTCCAACTGTGCTGTTTCCCAGATTGTGCGGAATTCGTTTTGATAACTGTCAAAACTTTAGTTTTCCATTTCCACTGAAATGCAAGGCAATTTGGTCTCAGGCTTTCCCACCATTGGACTGAATCCACACATTGGTGTGTTTGTGTTTTATATGGTAATAGAAGAACCCAGCCTGAAATTAGTATGTATTTTGTTCTTCTTACACGTCATGAAAGTCTGGGACACTATACAGAGATTAATTTCAGGCCAAGGGATTCTTTGTTGTTCTTTTCAAAAGAAAAAAAAGAAAAATTAAGCCAGGAATTAAAGAGAGATTAAGGATGGCGGGTGGGGTGGAATCCTCTAGCAATTATTTCACCGAAGGATAACTTTCAGAGTCAAAACAAACTTATTTAAAAAGAAGAGGGAATTAGGATATGTAAATAAAAGCAGTGAAGGTGGGATGGCAAATACTCAGAATGGTAGAATGAGGTATTTATCTGTAACTCTCAACAGGGAATATAAATCCTTTTGTTAGAATTAAGGTGCTGGCATTTTATGAAATAACTAATTGAAGCAGTAAAATTAGACGGTTAAATGTGTCAGAGGTAATGTTATCCAGGCTATTACATTAATGTTTGCTTCCCCATTCTGCCAAACATCTGTGGAGGGGGGGGGACACTGATAACTACCTAAAAAGTTGTTTTAAATTGGTTGGACAACTGTCTGGGTTTCCACTTTTTTTTTTAAATCTTCAGGGAGTTCTTTCCATATCATTTGGTCTGGCAAAGAAAAGCCTTGCACATCTGTTATGAAAATGCTGACATGGTGTAAAAACATCTGGTGTATGGTAGATTGTACAGTTAAGGGCACATGGGGAACATCTAAACCTGCCAGATGTAAGTACCTTGAACAAGGGTGACGTCACCTCTTGAAATTCTCCGGCCAGGACTCAAGATTCTGGAATATTCTGGAATCTGCATTCCTCAGATTGACCAGTGATGATCCAGTTTGGTCTAGTGGTGAAGGCACCGGGCTAGAAAGCGGGAGATGGTGAGTTCTAGTTCCACCTCAGGCATGAAGGCTGGCTGGGTGACTTTGGACCAGTCATTCTCTCTCAGCCTAACCCACCTCACAGGGTTGTTGTTGTGGGGAAAATAGGAGGAGGAAGGTATATTGGATACGTTGGCCACCATGGGTTTTTTTGTAAAAAAATAAGACAGGGTAAAAATATAAATAAATGATCACTGTTAGTCTTAGGAGAATGAGTCAATCATTTGTCTGACTTTGCAAAAATACTTGCTATAACTTGTCACTCACGCTATTTGTTTTCAGATTTGTATATCTTGCTCCGTGTGGCTGTCAAACGTCTACATGACTATTTTGATTTGTTTTCATGCATGCCACTCCTAACGTCTGAATGTTTAGACATTGTAGTTTTGTATTTTTCATGCCATGACCTCTTTTTTCTCAGCAGGTTCTCTTTCAGGAAATGCAGATTTGCCCACCCTTTTTTTTCTTATGTAGTACAAATATGTTTTTGTCTTGTCACTAAATTCTTTTAAAAAGGCACATTTCAGGTTCTTCTCTTTTGGGAAGTTCAGAAATGAATATATTCTCCACAAATTTTGAAGAATATCTGTCACTGTCACACATTCATGATCCATCTCAAGATGCTTTCAGGCCAGGCTTCTTTCTTGATCATTACAGATATCTTTGACTTATGACCACAACCAGAACCAGAATTTCTGTCGCTAAGCAAGATGCTTGTTAAGTCAGTCATGAACAATTTTATGACCTTTTGCCAAGGTCGTTAAGTGAGACACTAGTTGTTAAGTGAAACTGGTCATTAAGAGAATCTGGCTTCCCCCAGTGACTTTGCCTGTCAGAAGCCAGTTGGAAAGGTTACAAGCGGTGATCACATGACCTCAGGATCGTGCAACTGTCATAAGTACATGCCAGTTGCCAAGCCCCTGAATCACAATCACGTAACCATGGCAATGCTGGGATGGTCATAAGTGTGAGAACCAGTTTGATGTCATTTTTCCCCCCAGTGCTGTTGTAACTTAGAATGGTCCCCAAACAAATGGTTGTAATTCGAGGACTAGCTGTACATGAATTCTAACTCAGCATTTCAAACATTGGTCAATTCCAGATTTGTCAAATCCCATTGTATGCAACAAAATCTCATTTTAATATATGCTGATCAGTGTACATTTAAAGTGACAATAAAGTTATTCTATTCTATTCTATTCTATTCTATTCTATTCTATTCTATTCTATTCTATTCTATTCTATTCTATTCTATTCTATTCTATTCTATTCTATTCTATTCTAAATTTAAGACAATTCTTCACCCTCAGGAAAAACTGCACATGCATGTGCATGCATGCGTGCGTGTGCACACACACACACACACACACACACACACAAATTGACTATCCCCCCTTTCATACTTGTGTGCTTTAACCTTCCTTGTGGTGGCGTAACTCTCTTTCCCCAGCCTAAATGGTTGTTCTGAACCAGCCCTCTTCTCGCACCCCTAATCAAAAGAAGAGACTGGAAAGCGTCCAAGGCTAAAAGGCTTCTGCCAAGATTTAATAGTAAACACACAAGAGCTTATCTTCTCAAGCAAAAGAGTTGCTTTCAGCAACCAGCCCCTCCCCAAACACTCCTTTTATAGAGAGCTCAGGGCGTGGTCTCCCTGTGCCTCCTCCCGAGGAGTCCCATAGCCTTCCTTTGTTTGTCCCTGCTCGACTGCCTCCTGCGTCGGGCGTCCTTGAACAGGGCCAGCTGTGGGTCATCATCCTCCGCACTCTCGGGCTCACACAGCTGAGCAGAGGTTCCCGGCTGAGGACTCTGCAAAGTCTCCAAATCATCATCAGCCGGTTCGTTTCCCTCCTCCCCCACATCTGAGTCCTCCGATACATCGGAGCCGGCTGTCGGACCCACAGGCTGACCCTGAGTCACAACACTATCCCGCACCGCAGGGCCCTTCCCCCGGGTCTGCCGATCCGGATGCGGTCGGGATGGGAACTGTTCGTGAAACGCAGTCACCAACGCAGGGGCATGAACGGCGGTCGCGTCTTCCCATGTGAAGTCCTCCGGCCCGTACCCTTTCCACTCGATCAGGTACTGGAAGCGACCTTTCAGCCAGCGGGAATCCCTGATGCTGGCGACCTCGTACTCGGGGGTGCTGTCGCCATCACGAGGTCCTGATGGGGGAGGTTCCGCTTGGCGAAGTGGACAAGCCGGTTGTTCGGGGACCAACAAGGACCGATGGAAGACGGGGTGCACGCGCAGGGAACGTGGCAGAGTTAAACGATAGGCGACCGGGTTGATGACGGCCTCGACTGGGAACGGTCCAAGGTAACGGTGGTCCAGCTTCCTCGCCGGCCGAGTGGATGGTAGGTTCCTGGTGGACAGCCAGACCCGATCCCCCACCGATAGTGGAGGCGTATCCCTTCTCGACCGATCGGCGAACCTCTTGTAGTCGGCCTTGGCCTTCTCCAGCTGCCGTCGCACCAACCGATGGATCGCCTGTAACTCCGCCATGAATTCGTTCGCTGCCGGCTCCGGTGAGTCCACGGGAGAAAGGGGGAAAAACCGGGGGTGATAACCCACATTGGCCAAGAACGGTGTCATCTGCGTGGAGGTGTGCTGCGAGTTGTTAAAGGCAAACTCGGCTATGGCCAAATAGTCCACCCAATTGTCCTGCTGCAGGTTAACGTAGCAGCGCAGATACTGCTCTAAGATGCCGATGACCTTCTCGGTACCCCCGTCGGTCTGAGGATGATGCGCGGACGAGAGGCAAACCTTAATGTCCAACGCCCGCATCAACTCCTGCCAGAAGCGGGCTGTAAACTGGGCCCCCCTATCGGAGACGACTCTATCGGGAAGGCCGTGCAGCCGGAACACCTGTTGGATGAACATGCGACTAGTGGCGCGAGCTGACGGTAAGCCGCGACAGGGGATGAAGTGCGCCATCTTGGTCAACATGTCCACCACCACAAACACTGTCGTGAAGCCGGAGGATGGGGGTAGATCCGTCAGAAAGTCCATGGACACAGCCCCCCAGGGTCTCTTGGGCGTTGGCAAAGGCTGCAGTAAACCAGGCGGGGCCCCTGTCGCTGACTTGGCCTGCCTGCATGGGACGCAGGAGGTGACATAAGACTGGACATCGTGTCGGACTCGGGGCCACCAGAACGTACGGGAGACCAGGTTCAGAGTCTTGAACAGGCCAAAATGCCCCGCAGCCGGGTTATCATGACATTGGCTGAGGATGAGTCCCCTGAGTGGCCCTCCTGGAACATAGAGCCGGTCACGATAATACAGGAGTCCATCCGTGACCGACCAAGGCGAATCTGGCCCCACCTCTTCCTTCCGCTGAGCCACCCACGCCTCCTGCTGCTGCGCCTCCCGGATCCGAGCCCGTATATCCACCGGCTCCCGCACCGCAGCAAAAGACTCGACGGGGATCACGGTCCTGGGCGGAAGCTTGTCTTCCACTCGGGTGTACTCGGGCTTCCTGGACAGAGCATCCGCTCTCTGGTTGTGCCCGCTTGGTATGTACCGCACCCGGAAGTCAAACCTCGCAAAGAAGAGGGACCACCGGATCTGGCGTTGGTTCAAATTCCGAGCGGTCTGCAGGCTTTCCAGATTCTTGTGGTCCGTCCGGACCTCGATTTGATGCCGCGCCCCCTCCAGATGATGCCTCCAAGCCTCGAACGCCGCCTTGATGGCCAGCAGCTCCTTCTCCCAGATGGTATAGTTGCGCTCCGAGGGATTCAATTTCCGAGAGTGATACGCGCAAGGGAAAAGGGTACCGTTGGGCGTCGCTGCCTGGAGCAACACGGCCCCAATGGCAATGTCGGAGGCGTCCGCCTCCACGACAAACGGCCGTTGCGGGTCAGGATGCTTCAAGATGGGCTCCTTCATGAAGGCGTCCTTCAAAGCTTGGAACGCCTGTTGTTCGGGGGCGTTCCACTGGAACCGAGTCTTCTTCTGCAGGAGCCGGGTGAGGGGGGCTGTCAAGGCAGCAAAGCCAGGGATGAATGTCCGATAGTAGTTGGCAAATCCAAGAAGTCGCTGAATATCCTTCGCGCGACGCGGGGGTTGCCAACTCTGCAACGACTCAACTTTACTCGGTTCCATGGCGATGCCCTCAGGAGAAATGCGGTGACCCAAGAAATCAATGGTCACCTGGTAGAACTGGCACTTCTCCAACTTGGCAAACAGCCGATGTTTCCGGAGGCGCTGCAGGACCTGACGGAGATGCTGATGATGCGCTTCACGCGACGGGGAGTAAATCAGGATGTCGTCCAGGTAAATCACAACAAACTGGTCCAACAGATCCCGAAAGATGTCATTCATAAAATGCTGAAACACAGCGGGGGCGTTGGTCAGGCCAAACGGCATCACCGTGTACTCGAAATGTCCATAGCGAGTACCAAACGCCGTCTTCCACTCATCACCCGGCCGAACCCTGACGAGGTTGTAAGCTCCACGCAGGTCCAGTTTCGTGAAGATCTTAGCCTCCCGGAGTCGGTCCAAGAGCTCGGGGATGAGGGGCAGCGGGTAGCGGTTACGCACCGTGATAGCGTTGAGTTTCCGGTAGTCACAGCAAAGCCGTAACTCGCCCGACTTCTTTTTGACGAAGAGCACGGGCGCAGACACTGGCGAGGACGAGGGCCGGATGAAACCACGAGCCAAGTTCTTTGTCAGGAAGTCCCGCAATGCAGCCAACTCGGGCTCCGACATGGAGTACAAACGCCCCACTGGGAGAGGCGCATCAGGGACTAGGTCAATGGAGCAGTCGTAGGGCCTGTGCGGGGGTAATTGGTCCGCCTCTGACTCGCTGAACACGTCAGCAAAGTCGGACAGTTCGGGAGGCAAGGAAACCCCTGGGGAACCCTCCACCTGGCCGGCACAGATATGGCGGGTGTGGTCCACGCACTGCAAACTTGGGAAGGTGACCAAGTTCTGAGACCAATAGATCTGTGGATCATGCGCCCGGAGCCACGCCAGTCCCAAGACCACGGGGAAGTGCAGATCCGAAGTGACGTAGAACTGAATGGCCTCCACATGGGTACTGATGGCCATACACACGGGTTGCGTGGCGGCCGTGATAGGCCCGGACAGGAGCACTCGACCATCGATGGTCTCCACAAGCATGGGCGGATCCACTGGACACTGGGGAACAGCCCATTTGGCCACAAAGGCCGAATCCATAAAGTTAGTGGTAGCCCCAGAGTCAATTAAGGCATGGACCGGAATCCCCTCTGGCTTGCCAGGGAGGATCAGTCGTGCCTCCAGAATCAAATGCCGTGGAGGTTCACAGGCACCGTCGGAACGGCGTCGCTCGGCGTGATCGTTGTGGGTCGCCCGATCTTTCACACCGTCTAGATCGGGCTCGGGCCGTTTCCCGATAGCAAAGCAGGGGACTTTCTCGGGGCAGGCTTGGTCACTGACGCCCGCTGACGCTTCTTCGGGCAAGAAGCAGCCAAATGTCCAGGGTCCCCACAGTAAAAACACAACCCCTCCGATCGTCGTCTGTCCATTTCCGTCACCGATAGACGGGACCTGGCGGCACCCAGCTCCATTGGCTCCTCCCTCTGGACTGGGGGCTCACGCACAACAGGGGCGGCAGGGGTCTGTGGGGTGGCACGGCGACTCTTACGCTGCTGCAGCCGGGCATCGATCCGCAGACAAAGATGGATCAGCCCATTCAGGTCTGAGGGAATGTCCACGCGGGCCAGCTCATCCAACATCTCCTCTGACAAGCCATCCTGAAAGGCATCCACGAGCGCAGCCTCATTCCAGGCGGAATCCTGGCTAAGCAGCCGGAAATCGCTGATATAGGCCTGTAGAGGGCGCTGACCCTGCCTCAAAGCTTTCAGGCGTCGGGTGGCGGTCTGCGCCTTAATCGGGTCCTCGTACATGAGGCGCATATGGTCACAAAACCCCCCAAAGTTATCCAACAAAGGGCTAGGCTGTGCCAACAGAGGCGTGCCCCAACGAGCTGCATCTCCCGACAGAAGGCTCAACACGAATCCCACCTTATCTCGGTCAGTGGGGAAATCAGCTGCTCTCACGCTGATATAAAGCTGGCATTGTCCCAGGAAGGCAGGAAACAGTTCTGGTTTACCAGCAAATTTATCCGGCATAGCTATCTGACATTTCCTCCTGGGTGGGGGGGCAGCATGTACCTGAGCCTGCAGTTGTGCCACCTGAGTGGCCAGCAAGGTGAGTTGCTGGTTGAGCTGGGCATTCTCAGCAAGAAGCTGCTCCATCGTAGTATTAAGGGGTGGGTGGCTGAAAGCAAACTGTTCTGAACCAGCCCTCTTCTCGCACCCCTAATCAAAAGAAGAGACTGGAAAGCGTCCAAGGCTAAAAGGCTTCTGCCAAGATTTAATAGTAAACACACAAGAGCTTATCTTCTCAAGCAAAAGAGTTGCTTTCAGCAACCAGCCCCTCCCCAAACACTCCTTTTATAGAGAGCTCAGGGCGTGGTCTCCCTGTGCCTCCTCCCGAGGAGTCCCATAGCCTTCCTTTGTTTGTCCCTGCTCGACTGCCTCCTGCGTCGGGCGTCCTTGAACAGGGCCAGCTGTGGGTCATCATCCTCCGCACTCTCGGGCTCACACAGCTGAGCAGAGGTTCCCGGCTGAGGACTCTGCAAAGTCTCCAAATCATCATCAGCCGGTTCGTTTCCCTCCTCCCCCACATCTGAGTCCTCCGATACATCGGAGCCGGCTGTCGGACCCACAGGCTGACCCTGAGTCACAACAATGGTTCAGGGATGGGGAACGCCAAATGCTATAAATGACAAATCAGTAATTTTAATGACTGATTAAAATTAATAGCCTGTAAGGGAAGGTAGCCCATTTATAACGTTAATTGACCGCCAATCTGCACATGTTAAGTATTCTGTCATGTACAAAATATGGTGGCACCCAAACGTATCACCCATCCGTGTATTTATTTCCCTCCTCTCAGCAGAAATGGTAAAAAAAAAAGGAGATAAGAAGGAGTAGTTAAGCAGAAGGATTTTAAAAAACCCAATACCTCAGATTGAGATGAGAAAGGAAGAGATACCTGGTTAGGGAAAGATTGGGAAGCATTATAAAATGACTTAATATTTACAGGACAGGAAAGGAGCTTCTTCCACACCCAGACAAGGGCTGATTTTGAATTTAAACCAGGTTTTTTTGCAGGGTTATTTGCCACTGTTTACACCAATGTTTCTCAGCCTTGACAGCTTGAAGATGTGTGGACTTCAACACCCAGAATTCCTCAGCCAGCCTGGTTGGCTGAGAAATTTTAGGAGTTGAAGTCTACACCTTTTCAAGACGGCAAGGTTGAGAAACATTGGTTTACACCATTGCCCTTTCCCCAAGCATGTATGGGTTTCTTGGCCAAGGTATGATGGCATCCATAATTTGTGGCTAATAATTTGGCGAATAATCTGTCATTCGGGGAAATGGATGCCAGGTAGTCTTTGACTTATGACCATAATGGAGCCCAAAATTTCCATTGCCGATCAAGGCAGTTGTTAACTGAGTTGCACCCCATTTTATGACCTTTTGCCACAGTTGTTGAGGGAATCACTGCAGTTGTTAAGTGAATCAGTGCAGCTGTTAAGAGAATCATCCGGTCCTGAAGCAAATCTGGCTTCCCCCATTGACTTCTTAGCTTGTCAGAAGGTTGCAAAAGGTAATCATGTGACCCCCCCATGGGACACTTCAGCCGTCGTAAATACATGCCAGTTGCCAAGCCCCTGAATTTTGATCATGTGACCATGGAGATGCTGCATCGGTCAAAAGTGTGAAAGCCGGTCCCTAAACAAATGGTTGTAAGTCGGAGACTACCTATAAATGCAAAATAATCACTGTTGCAATTCTGTCCCTTTTCCATTTCATGTTCTAAATTAATGTCCAGTGCAGTAGGGTTTGCTCAGAGCAATTGTGATATTACAGCATGGCGAGCTTCATAAATTCCATCCATATGGAATTCCTTTTTTTCCCCCTTTTTTTTGGTGGGGGGGCATTTGCCTTACATACTAATAACAAACTCATCTTTGGAGTGTCATTGTTTGAGTGCAGAAACAGGGGA
>NC_138206.1:10948304-11128924 GCF_964194415.1 Vipera berus
TTGTGGGAGATTTTAAAACCCTTCAGAATTCCAGTTCGGGAGTAGACAAGTGATAAAATGATGGACATTTGTCACCAGATGGTCTTTAAAAATTCTTAGTAAAAGGGAAACAAGGCAGAGAAACAAGGTGGGTAAATTTCCTTTTTTCCACCCTTATCCAGGAAAGAGATGAAATGCAGATTTCTTAGTTAGAAGTGACAGTAAGCCTGATATTAAAGAGCTCCATAGGGACTCTTTACATCCTAATGTCTCCATTTTTAACACACGTGTGAGAACCGGGGGGGGGGGACATTTCTGGGAAGTTAATTTCACAACAAAAGACAGGACGTGGTTCACACCACCTCTCCACTGCAAGAATGCCAGTCTGCCTGTGAGATTTTCACCGCTTTTTCCTTCTCTTTCAAAATACTGAAAGAACATTTCTCCTTCATCAATTGAACAACAAACCAGGAGGAAAAAAGAATAAGAGGGAATTGATTTGCCCAGTACCCAAAAAACTATCCTTGATAAAATGATACAGACAAGAGGTTTCTGTATACAGGTAGTCCTTGAATTGCAACCATTCGTTTAGTGACTGTTTGAAGTTACAACAGCACCAAAAAAAAAGTGAGTTAAGAGCAATTTTCACCTTTTGGACCATTGCAACATTCCGAACGATCAAAATTCAGGCACTTGGCAGCTGGCTTGTATTTGTGATAGTTGCGCTGTCTTGGAATCAGGGGATCACCATTTGTGACTTTCTCAGCCAGCTTGCAGTAATCAAAATCAATCAGATTCATTTAATGAGCACACGATTCACTTAACAACAGCAGTGATTCATTTAAGAACTGTGGCAAAAAGATCATTAAAATGGGGCAAAACTCACTTAGCAACTGCCTCGCTTAGCAGCAGAATCTTTGGGTTCAATTGTGGTCATAAGCTGAGGACTACCTGTATAGTCACTAAAGGTAAAGGTTCCCCCGCACATGCGTGCTAGTCGTTTCCGACTCTAGGGGCGGTGCTCATCTCCGTTTCAAAGCCGAAGAGCCAGCGCTTGTCCGAGGACGTCTCCGTGGTCATGTGGCCGGCATGACTAGACGCCAAAGGCGCACGGAACGCTGTTACCTTCCCACCGGAGTGGTCCCTATTTTTCTACTTGCATTTTTACATGCTTTCGAACTGCTAGGTTGGCAGAAGCTGGGACGAGTAACAGGCGCTCAACTCTGTTACATGGCACTTGGGATTCGACCCGCCAAACTGCCGACCTTCTGATCGACAAGCTCAGCGTCCTAACCCACTGAGCTACTGTGTCCCTTGTATAGTCATTAGGCTAAATAAAATAAACATTCCTGCAAGATGCTCCTGCTGATCTTATGAATTAATTTTCTTGGGAATAATATGGCACTGGTTTTCCATTGCCTTGTCCCAGGGATCCCCGCCCCTGAAGTTCTCTATTAGTCTACCACCCTAATAGATTCCACCAAAGATGTCTAGAGGTTATATTACAATAAAGTCAAGAAGATGATCACCACAATGGTGTTATCAAAGCTGAACCTGGGTTTTATGTGTCACAGCTCACATTGGTCTTCTATTGAAGTAGAAGCCTAGTCTAAAACTGCTTAGCTTAATAAGCAGCTTTATAATTTACATTTTTCTGAACACTTTCCAGGGATAACAATAGAGGCTTTTGTCTCAAAATGGCCAGAAATTAATTGCCCTCTTTTTTCTTTTTTCTTGAAAAAGATTAGAAGCACCTAGCCAAACATTTCAGATCTCAAAAGTACAATACAAAACCACAACAAAAACCTTCAGCAAGAGTGGATTTGCTTGGGACTTGGACATTACTAAGAAATGCCAAGATTGTAAGTTAAAGCATCTGATCTATACGAACACTAGGAATTGAATTGCGCTGAGCTGAATTGAGCAGAGCTTAGTTGAGTTGCGTGAGCTGAGCTGAGCTGAGTTGAGTTAGTTGAAGTGAGCTGAATTGAGTTGAGTGAGTTGACTTTAATTGATCTGAGCTGAACTGTGCTGAATTGAAGTGAGTGGAGTTGAGTTCAAATGAGTGAGTTGAGCTGAGTTGAGTTGAGCCGAACTGAGTTGACTTGAGCTGACTTGAGTTGAGGTAGATGAGTTGAATGAGATGAATTGAGCTGAGCTGAGCTGAGCTGGAGCTAAGTGAGCTGTGCTGAACTGAGTCCAATTAAATTCTTCGGAGCCTTCATCTAACCAAATGGTGTTTGGGGATGTGTATCACTCTAGCCCTCAGCTTGTTCATCCTTGTCTTAGATATAAGAATGCCCACCCAAAGAATCAATAAGTCAAAAGCCTTTCCAAGTATTATTTTTCCTGGCCTGCAATACTTTTCCCTATATATTTGTTTAAAGGCAGCTCTGCCATGGAAACGGGAGGAAAAATGGCCATCCTCTCTGCTGCTCTTGTAAATCTCTCAGAATTCTTCTGACGATAAGTCCTTTGCTGCTTCATTCCCCAGAGCAATTCAGAAAGGAATGATCATCTTAAACATGAGAGAGTCAGCTTCCCAGTTATTTGCCAAAGGCTATAATTTATTCTGTCCTCCATTCTCTCAAACTCACAGTACACACTCAGCCTCTAAATAGGCTTTAATCTACAGCCGTTGCTAACCAAAGAATGTAAGTACCACAGAAAATAAATTGTTTCTGCCTTCCTTCAAGTGATCTTGTGTGATCTTCCCCTGCCTTCTAAAAATAATGAATAATATTTGTGGCTCAGTTATCTGTATTTAGGCAGAATCAGTTCTCTCTCTCTCTCTCTCTCTCTCTCTCTATATATATATATATATATATATGTATATATATATATATATATATATATATATATATATATATATATATATATATATATATATATATATATATATATATATATATATATATGTGTGTGTGTGTGTGTGTGTGTGTGTGTATGTATGTATATATGTATATATATACATATATACATGGTGGCTCAGTGGGTTAGGACGCTGAGCTTGTCGATCAGAAGGTCGGCAGTTTGGCGGGTCGAATCCCGAGTGCCACGTAACAGAGTTGAGTGCCTGTTACTCGTCCTAGCTTCTGCCAACCTAGCAGTTCAAAAGCACGTAAAAATGCAAGTAGAAAAAATGGGACCACTCCGGTGGGAAGGTAACAGCGTTCCGTGCGCCTTTGGTGTCTAGTCATGCCGGCTACATGACCACGGAGACGTCCTCGGACAAGCGCTGGCTCTTCGGCTTTGAAACGGAGATGAGCACCGGCCCCTAGAGTCGGAAATGACTAGCACGCATGTGCGGGGGAACCTGTTCCTGGTTGCTACCTTTGGTTTCTTGGAAGGCGTCTGATGAATAAAAGAGAAAAAAACAGTGGCTGGATTGAATACCAGCATAGTTAAAAGCCCCACCTTAAAGAGACACCTCATTTGTGATTTGGTGCCTTGCGGCTTTTCCAGTTCGGGATTCAGGTAGATCAGGGGTCTTCAAACCTGGCCCTTTTATGACTTGTGGACTTCAACCCCCAGCCTGGCTGAGGAATTCTGGGAGTTGAAGTCCACAAGTCATAAAAGGGCCAAGTTTGAAAACTCCTGAGGTAGATCATCAAACAGAGAAAAGTGTGAAACTAGCCGTGGAAAGAAAGAGAGAGAGAGAGAACAGCAATACCAAAGTTTTCTTTGTTCCTCAACTTTGTGAAATATTTCCTTTCTGGTTAAGGAGAAGACTCCAAACTGTGCAGCAGGATGCACAAAGGTGATACGAGAATACAAGGAGAGCCTGAAGGAGATCTGAATGAAATAGGAACCCATCTGATTGTTGGAATCCATGGTGGCTAATATACTATCATGACCTTTGATATTGCGTCTTCAGTTAGTGTCAGGAAAAGTAAAGCATACAGATAGTCCTTGACTTACGACCACAATTGAGCCCAACATTTCTGTTTTTAACTGAGACATTTGAGTTTTGCCCCATTTTACGACCTTTCTTACCACAGTTGTTAAGTGAATCACTGCAGTTGATAGGTTAGTAACCTGATTGTTAAGTCAATCTGGCTTCCCCATTGACTTTGCTTGTGAGAAGGTGACAAAAAACGGTGATCACTTGACCTTGGGACACAGCTACGGTCATAAATATGAACCAGTTGCCAAGCGTCTGAATTTTGATCAGGTGATCATGGGGGTGCTGCAAAGGTCGTAACTGCGAAAAATTGTCACATTTTTCTGTGCCGTTGTAACTTTGAACAGTCCTTAAATGAACTGTTGTAAGTCAGGGACTACATATATTTTCTGAGGTCAGGAATGCTTTTTAACTCAAACAACTAGGTATTGGGAAAATTCTTTCTAAGAAAAAAAAATCTAGGCAAAGTTCCACATTACTTCCTTATGAAAGTAGGGAATTTAGCTTGGACATTAAGGAAACTTCACACAGCACCTTCAAATCAGAATCCTGGAAGCAACGCTATTCTCTATGACACTCTATGGAAGTGAAAGGTGGATTTTGGAGAAACAGGCTGGAAAGAGTATTGATCCTTTGTAGTTGCAGGATATTCCTCAGAAATTCATGGACAACCAAGAAAATAAAGCAATGATTCACTGAGCAAATCAAACTATTTCTTGAGACACAAATGACCAGGCTCAAATTATTCTATTTTGGGTACGTTATGCAAAGACTTAACTCTCTGGGCAAGGCTATAATGATGGGAATAACAGAATAACAGCTCTATTCTGATTGATTGATTGATTGATTGATTGCTCAATTGATCAGCAGGGAGAAAATCCACCCATGCAGTGGCTAGCAGTTGACACCAATTTGATAGCACATAGTAATTAAGGAAACTATATATAAACATGAAGGTACCAATAGAAGAGAATATTTGCAGCTGAGGGTTTGAACAAATGTTTGCAAGAAGACAACTAAGTTCAGAGAACACTAAGGACTCCACAAAAAGCTGAAGGGAGGGGATTACCTTAAAACTGCTTAAAGTTTCCCTAATAAAGGGGATGAAGTCTATTTCAATTTAGAATGATGATTTAAGCTATGCATTTATGCCCATGATCTGGATTAATAAATCAGTTCTATTCTTTTAACTCTGAGGGGTTCACAATATAATCCCACACGTCCATGGAATCTCCAGGCGTTTGACTTGACATCTAGGATTTACTATTAAAATATACACCTTTTTTAATTCCTAAATGTTATAATCTTCCTCTCGTATTTGACCTATGACAGGCAGATAAACCTACATTTAATTAAAAACTGCTTCAAATCAAATCCTGATATTTGACACAAATTAAAATTTGAAATATTCTTGGCATCTGTAGCATGAAATATACTGCGAATTTTAAATCACGTCAGATATCAGGATTTTATTTGAGGCAGTTTTTAATTAAATGCATTAATTCTTCAAAAATATCTAGAACATGTTATATAGAAGAGTTTGTGACAATCAGAAGATTTTTAGCCATTCTTGAAATAAATGCAACGTTGTATAAACCATTACCAATTACAGAGCTACAGAGGGATAGAGTCAAGATCAATGAAGTATTAGTAGCACTTTATAAAACCTTAGTAAGACAACATTTAGAATACTGCATCCAGTTTTGGTCACCATATTATAAAAAGATGTTGAGACCATGGAAAGAGTGCAAAGAAGAGCAATGAAGATGATTAAGGGCCTGGAGACTAAAACATGAAGAACTGTTGCAGGAATTGGGTATGTTTAATCTAATAAAAAGAAGAACTAGGGGTGACATAATAGCAATGTTCCAATATTTGAGGGGCTGCTTCAAAGAAGAGGGGATCAACCTATTATCCAAAGCACCTGAAGGCCAGACAAGGAATAATGGATGGAAACTAATCAAAGAGAGATTCAACCTAGAAATAAGGAGAAATTTTCTGAGGGAACAATCAACCAGTGGAATGGCTTGCCTTCGGAGGTTGTGGGAGCTTCATCCCTGGAAGCTTTCAAGAAGAAACTGGACTGACATCTGTCAGAAATGGTGTAGGGTCTCCTCCTTCAGTGGAGGGTTGGACTAGATGACCTACAGCTGTTATTCTATTCTGTTCTGCTCTGCTCTGCTCTATTCTATTCTATTCTATTCTATTCTATTCTATTCTATTCTATTCTATTCTATTCTATTCTATTCTATTCTATTCTATTCTATTCTATTCTATTCTATTCTATTCTATTCTATTCTATTCTATTCTATTCTATTCTACCCTACCTTACCCTACCCTACCCTACCCTACCCTACCCTACCCTACCCTACCCTACCCTACTCTATTCTATTCTATTCTATTCTATTCTATTCTATTCTATTCTATTCTATTCTATTCTATTCTATTCTATTCTATTCTATTCTATTCTATTCTATTCTATTCTATTCTATTCTATTCTATTCTATTCTATTCTATTCATTTGGACTCAGTGAGAATGTAAACTGTACCCATACTTAGGCTATCAGGCAGAAGACTCAAATCCAGGAAGACCCCACTGGCAGTTGCATAACAACTGCCCAGCAGCTTTACCATCAATTCCCAATGGAAAGCCACATGGGTCACTGAACACCCAGACACAGGCAGATATATAAATGACTCCACAAAAAAAGGTGTCAGGCTTTGAGCTACCACGTCAGCCATGGGCAATGCTGAATAGGATTTGCATCTCACATGGTGTCTGCCGGGACTTTCTGGATAAATGGGGCACAGAATCCTCCCACATCAAACTGACCAGCTGTAAGCTGAGGGCATATATCGGTCCAGAATCTGATTTTTTAAAAAAATATAAATGATGCTTCAATGGTTAGATGTCCTACCTAGAGATTGACATTTGAACATAGATCTTTTTCACATTTATATTTTATTGGGTTTTACTAATCTAGCTGTAATGTTAATATATGCATATTGTTAATCCGCATAAGATATGCCCTAGGCTAAATAAATGATAGTAACTAAGGTTAACAAAGTATCCATGATTGAATTCTAACCTTTCAAGCTGATACTCCGTTTTCAAAGTCTCCGCATGGTAAAACTGAAACTTTTCCCAATTTTGTGATGAGGTCTTTCAACTCCCAAATACACAGCCATTCATCTACTAGGGCAGGGGTGTCAAACTCAATTTCATTGAGGGCCGCATCAGCATTGCGGTTGCCCTCAGGGGGCCGGGTGGGTATGGCCAGGGTGGGCGTGGCCTACTGGGTAGGCATGGCTAGAGTGCGTATGGCCTACTGGGTGGGCGTGGCCAGCTCTACATCGTTCGCATCAAGGGTGCCTATGGGGGCCTGGGCAGGAGTGGGACAGATCTGAGGGTCTCTGGCAGGAGGAGGGTCTCTGGGCCAGGGCCAAGGCAGTGGGGGCCGTTCCCTCACTGTTTCCAGGATGGCTTCGTGGGCCACATGAAACCACTTCGCGGGCCGGATCTGGCCCCCGGGCCTTGTGTTTGACATGTCTGTACTAGGGGAAAGTGATCCCAAAAACACTTAGTATCAGGGGCGATGGCTTGGAAACCATTGATATTTGTAAAAAGAAAAAAGAAAAAAGAAAGAAACCATTACTTATTAATGTGAGAGAAATGCTGATTCCTGGCTGCAGCCCAGAAGAGCGAATACAGCAAATCATTAACAACAACAAAACAATTGCCAGAAAGTAAGTCATGGGCCCATCTTTCTCTGCTTATACACAAAATATATTTTTCCCTACTCCTTTCCTTTGTAATCTTTCTCCATAAAATCTGCATTTTAACTCTCTTCCAACACAGCTGGTCCTATAATTATCACTGCAGCATAGACATTGTCTTCTTCAGATGGGCATAGTTTTCTTTTTTTGCCCCTGGTTCTAGCATTTGTTAAATCAGGGGTCTTCAAACTTGGCCCTTTTATGACTTGTGGACTTCAACTCCCAGAATTCCTCAGCCAGCGTGCCTAGCTGAAGAATTCTGGGAGTTGAAGTCCACAAGTCATAAAAGGGCCAAGTTTGAAGACCCCTGTGTTATTGTCAACTTGTCCTTAATCTTTGTTTGCATTGTAAGCGTCTTTCTAGACCAGTGGTGGCGAACCTATGGCACACGTGCCAGAGGCGGCACTCAGAGCCCTCTCTGTTGGCACACGCGCCACTGCCACCAGCAGCGGGTCCATCAGGCCACCACCGCTGCCCAGAGCAGGAGCTCCGCCCAGCACAAAGGAGGCGAAACAGCCAACTAGCCAGCTCAAGTAGAGGTGGTAAAGCAGAGGTCACCAACCATTGTCGATTGGCAGACTGGAAGGAAAGAGAGGGGGAAGCATTTTACATGCGTGCATGTATGCATAGGGCTGTGAGCACGCACACGCTGCAAATGGAGCGGGGCTAGTGCCTGTGTGTTACTAGCCCTGCCCCGTTCTTGCATGGTACAGCACCTTGTATATGCACCCCACAGTGCGGCTGTGGCTGTTTTTGCGCCTTGCAGCACGGTGGCCCATTTTTGCGTCCCCCGGTTTTTGCGTGCCAGAGGCAGCACTCAGAGGCACCTCCCTGCCCCCCCCCTCCAAAGGCACCACAATGCTGATGCGGCCCTGGCACTTTGCGATAAATAAGTGGGTTTTGGGTTGCGATCTAGGCACTCAGTCTGTAAAAGGTTTGCCATCACTGTTCTAGACCCACACCAGGGTGTCCTACACAGCCATTGTCCTCACCCGAAGCAACATTATTTTTAGCTGGCTCTTCTGTCTAGGCAGAGCTTCCAGGTGTTCTCATATAACCGGATTCTGCATTCAAAAGAAAGTGTCTACAGTCTAAATCACTGTGCTAGTGCATTGTAGGTATTTCTCTGCTGTCAAGACTATTACAGGAAAGCAGAAAAGAAAGGGAATGCAGATGTTCACGCCATAAATTGCTTTCCCCCCTCATTCCTTAGGCAGCATTCCACTTCAGAATTCTTATGCAGGACCATTTGTCCAGAGCATTCATCCCCTCATTTGGAAAGCTTGTTTTCGAGTGTCTGTTCCTCATTCAGGCTTAAATGACCCCCACTTCAGTCACAATATGGGAAGATCTAATTTTCTGGAGGGGTTTTTAATGCTGGGAAAGGTGGAAGGAAAGAGAAGAAGAGGAAGATCAGCAGTAATGTGGATGGCCTCGGTTACCATGGGGACGAGCCCACCATTGGACAATCATGGAAAGAAATCTATCCGTGTGGTCACCAAAAGTCAACACTGAGATAATGGCACATAATCCATCCACCCATCCATCTCTTAGTTTGTGGCCAATAATCCATATGAAATTATGAATTCTGTTTGTCAACTTGGATGCGTAATCTTTTGAAGCTTTCAGTAGAAACATCAAATAAATGTTAAATGAGGATGTTTTGTTACTGGATTCCAACAAACAACATGGAAACCCATCAAGATGATTCAGCTGTAAAACAGTAATTGATGTGGATTGTGAATACGTGCTAAGAATTAATAGATCTTACTAAGCATATACAGGTAGAATACTACTACTACTACTACTACTACTATTACTACTACTACTACTACTAATAATAATAATAACAATAATAATAATAATAATAATCATAATCATAATAAGTAAGTTGGAAGGGACCTTGGAGGTCATCTAGTCCAACCCCCTGCTCAGGCAGGAAACCCTATACCATTTCGGACAAATGGCTGTCCAGTCTCTTCTTAAAAACTTCCAGTGTTGGAGCAGTCACAGCTTCTGGAGGGAGGTTGTTCCACTGGTTAATTGTTCTAACTGTCAGGAAGTTTCTCCTTAGTTCTAGGTTGCTTCTCTCCTTGACTAGTTTCCATCTGTTGCTTCTTGTCCTGCTTTCAGGTGCTTTGGAGAATAGCTTGACTCCCTCTTCTTTGTGGTAGCCCCTGAGATACTGGAAGACTGCTATCATGTCACCCCTCGTCTTTCTCTTCATTAAACTAGACCTACCCAATTCCAGCAACCGTTCCTTATAACTGAGCCCCAAATTTCTCTTGCTAAAAGAGGTAGTTTTTAAGTGAGTTGTGCCCCATTTTATGACTTTTCTTGCCACAGCTGTTAAATGAATCACTGCTGTTAAGTTAGTAACATAGTTATTAAGTAAATCAGGCTTCCCCATTGACTTTGTTTGTCAGAGGGTTGCAAAAGGCCATCACCTGAGCCTGGGACAGTGCAACCATCATAAATACATGCCAGTTGCCAAGTGTCCAAATTTTGATCACTTGACCATGGAGATGGTGTAACGGTTGTGAGTGTGAAAAAGTGGTCGTAGGTCATTTTGAATGGTCATTAAACAAATGGTTGCAAGTCGAGGACCACATCTATTGAGAGGGGCAAATATGTGGGTTCCTTAATTATAGGAGTTAAGGAAGAGCCAGTGTAATTTTTTTCTCTTGGGTTAAATCATGTTTTGCTAAAAAGCCACCATGTTCCCCAGAATCATCTCCGTGGTTCTCTGTAGTCTTAATCTGGATTCATTTAAGTGCCAGCTTGTAATCCTAAATTGTCCTTCTTTTGAAGGACCATATACAGTAGGTCTTAGATGCACTCCGTTATTTCTGCACTCACAAGGCTTTAGTTACCTTATTTTATCACCGTGTATTCATTGATGAAGCACAAAGCAAACTGGCTTTTTTCCTGCGCTAAGTTCAGCTCTGTCGAAGGAAAGGAGAAAAGCTAGATGTGTATTTGAGTCACTAATCCAAACAGAAAGGAATCCATCGTACAACAAGTAGCATCTTAGGGAACTTTTTAGCTCCTTATTGCACAGATCTAGAGACCGTTTTCTTCCTGTCAAGAAGCCAAATTGCTACCTACACCTATAAAATTCTCCTGCTAGTCATTTCCAGAAGCATGAAATGGTGCGTTTGTTAAAGTGAAAGAAACACTTCATGTAACATTTCATTAGCCAAGGAATTCATGACCTCGTCTTGGATGAGGCAAGTCTTTCTGTCTTGTAAATTATGAATTCACTCCGGGGACTCTGTTCGCTTCTGAGTGTGTCTAATTTGCAAAAGGATTTTGACAGCAGCGCTCCAATAATTGAAATCATGGACTTTTTTTGGGGGGGTCTTAGAGCAGGCAGCATTTTTATCAGATAGCTTGGATTTGTTCTGCTTTTATCAAACAGGTGTCCCAACCTTCTGCATCTGTTGATGATGGTCAGCTTAATCAGGATAAATAGTGAGAGGTGGATTCCCAAATGGAGGTGGTGGGGCAATTCAGGGGCCCCGTGTTTTCACACTGATGTCAGGGAGACCGTGTTGCGACAGGAATACAATCTGACTTTAATGTCAGAAACATCACTTGTCTTCTTTCAAGCGGTCTGCTGGATGCATTTGTCCTCCAAAGCACAAATGCAAAACATGTGGAGGTCCAAGGCTCTCGAATTATTGCATTACCTGCTTTAATTTAAACTTTTCCCTGCATTTCATTAAATTGAGTTTTATGTTCTGGCCCTATCTTCTTGTAATGTGTGGCTCCTAGTATAAAATGAAAACAAAAACAAATTTACTTTCCCCTGACCTAGTTCGAAAGCTATAATAGATAAAATAATCAGAAGGTAGACAATCTGGTGGATATTTGGGGGATTTACAGTTGATCACACAAGGGCTTCTGACTTTCTAATTCTAGGGCCCTTGGTGCTCTTTGAGCTTCATTGTTTTCTTGCAGACATTTGTTTATGTTTATTGGACTTATATACCACCCTTCTCCTGTAGGACTCAGGGCGGTTCACAAGGTATTTAAAATTTATTTATTTATTTATTTATTTATTTATTTATTTATTTATTTATTTATTTATTTATTTATTTATTTATTTATTTATTTAGATTTATATACCGCCCTTTCCCGAAGGACTCAGGGCGGTTTACAGGGCATTTAAAAAACAGTCAATACAAACGTTAAAACAAATTAAAAGAGATTAAATAGAACCCTGAGAAAATTAAAACCCAGTTAAAATTAAAATTAAAAATATTCTCAGCCTGGGCCAGAGAGCTCGAAGAGCCAGGTCTTCAGGTCCCGGCGGAATGAACGGAGGTTGGGGGCAGTCCTAAGCTCCGCAGGCAGCTGGTTCCACAGGGCAGGCGCACCCACTGAGAAGGCCCTACCCCTGGGTGTTACCCGCCGGCAGTCTTAACAATACAAATTACAAAAGAACAATTAAAACAATTTAAATCATTAAATTTAGTCCTTGAATAAAATAAAACCCCTGTTGAACTCCAATTTAAAACCCAATTAAAATAAAATTACAATTAAAATTCTCAGTCCTGGCCAGAAAGCTCAAAGAGCCAGGTCTCCAGGTCCCGGCGGAATGAACGAAGGTCAGGGGTTGATTACCAAACGAGGTAACATCGTCACACCAGAAGGGAGTGAGGTTTGTTCACTGTTTATATACAAGTAGCTTGCTGTCTCAGTGTTGGTAGGAATGTTCTTATTATTTAGTTGGGTAATGAAATGCCTGCAAGCAAACAACAAACCTCAGAGAGCACTAAGGATCCCATAGTTTAACCCAATGTCCTATTACATTTTTTGTTCTTGTTTACTTGCTTGCTTTGTTTTGTTTGGGCACATTTTTTAGTTTTAGTTTTTTTTTTTGCTTTTGTATTCATTTGGATGTGAAAGAACAGTCCTTCCTTCCTTCCTTCCTTAAGAATTCAGAAGGTGTGCATGTGCATTGAAAACAGGGTATGTGTTATATCCTATTTGTCCCAACACAGATCTGACTCCTCCCTAAAGCAGAAGGAGGGACCTGTCTCAGGAAGAAGAAGCTAGGACATCCAGCTGGGTGTCCTGACAATTTATCTCTCTTGGTGGACATAGCTGTGATACTACAGAGCTTATCCTGCCTCTTAAACTTAGCCTTGCCATAATAATAATAATAATAATAATAATAATAATAATAATAATAATAATAATAATAATAATAATAATAATAATAATAATAATAATAATAATAAGAAGAAGAAGAAGAAGAAGAAGAAGAAGAAGTTGGAAGGGACCTTGGAGGTCATCTAGTCCAACCCCCTGCTAAGGCAGGAAACCCTATACCATTTCAGACAAATGGCTGTCCAGTCTCTTCTTAAAAACTTCCAGTGTTGGAGCATCCACTGCTTCTGGAGGCAGGTTGTTCCACTGATTAATTGTTCTAACTGTCAGGAAATTTCTCCTTAGTTCTAGGTTGCTTCTCTCCTTAATTAGTTTCCACTCATTGCTTCTTGTCCTGCCTTCGGGCACTTTGGAGAATAGCTTGACTCCCTCTTCTTTGTGGCAGCCCCTGAGATATTGGAACACTGCTATCATGTCACCCCTCACCCTTCTCTTCATTAAACTAGACATACCCAATTCCAGCAACCGTTCCCTATATGTTTTAGCCTCCAGTCCCCCAATCATCTTTGTTGCTCTTCTCTGTACTCTTTCTAGAGTCTTGATATCTTTTTTACATCGTGGTGACCAAAACTGGATGCAGTATTCCAAGTGTGGCCTTACCAAGGCATAGTAAAGTGGTATTAGTACTTCACGTGATCTTGATTCTATCCCTCTGTTCATGCAGCCTAGCACTGTGTTGGCTTTTTTGGCAGCTGCAGCACACTGCTGGCTCATATTTAAGTGATTGTCCACTAGGACTCCGAGATCCCTCTCACAGTTACTACTATCAAGTAAGGTACCACCTATACTATACCTCTGCATTTGATTTTTCCTGCCTAAATGCAGAACCTTACTTTTTTCACAATTGAATTTCATTTTGTTAGATAGTGCCCAGTGTTCGAGTCTGTCCAGATCCTCCTTCATGAATGGTGGTGAAGGATGTTCTTCTATCATCAAGACTTGAATCAAATTCTCATCCAATACCAAATGTTGGGTCAAAGTTTGCACATGTAACTGAAGGGGAACCATCATCAACAAGTTTTGTGCAGGAAGTGGTGTCTCTCCTTTAGTAGTGGTCTTCAAACAGGATCTACAATCATCAGTCAACGTGTCTTATGCCAGTATTTTTCAAACTCAGCAACTTTAAGATGCATGACTTAAACTGGAGAATTCTGGGAGTTAAAGAACACTACGATGGTGGATCTTGCCCCGAACACTTATCTATAACACCTCTAAGGTCTTTTCCATCACTATGATTCTATGATGGGTGTTGTCCCAAAGATGCTTTTCCGAAAGACAACTGGACTTTCTTAGTTTTCTCCTTGAAGACATTTCACTTCTCCTCCAAGAAGCTTCTTCCGTTCTGAATGAATGATGGGGAAATAGAAGGATTTATATTTTTTGTAGTCATCTGGGCATTAGCACTCTGCTGTCAATTGTTACGTTCTCTGAAGGATTATTTGTACCTTCAGGGTCACCTGAATCAGAGTGCAAATAAGTGTGGGGCTTTCTTGGGACAGCTGAAAGGATGTCTTCAAGGAACGTTCCTCAAAGAAACATCCTCAAAGAAAAAAACCCCAAGAAGGTCCACTTGCCTTTTGAAAAGCATGTTTGGGACAACTATGTCCTGCATAATTGAGAATCTCCATAGACATATGATGGGAGTTGTTGTCTAAGAGTCTAAATCAGTGGTCTCCAAACTTGGCAACTTTAAGAGTTGTGGACTTCAATTCCCAGAATTCCTCAGCCAGCCCTGTCTGGCTGCGGAATTCTGGGAGTAGAAGTCCACAACTCTTAAAGTTTGGAGACCCCCTGGTCTAAATAATCTAGAGTGCACCAGGTTGCAAAAGATTGGCCTAAAAGCAAGAGACAGTTTGATGGAGAGATTTGTTTTGGCATTATAAAAGAACAATCAAAACCTTTCTCTTTAAAGAAGCTCATGCCGGTAGCCCCCAATTTACAACCATTTATTTAGTAACCGTTCAAAGTTACAACGGCCCTGAATAAAATGACTTAAGACCGTTTTCACACTTATGATCATTGCAGCATCCCTGTTCTGTACCAGCCTGCTACCGGCCCTGCAGAAAAGGCAGGGACAACCCCTTTACAAACAGCAAGAGGCTGGAATTACGCCTGCCAAATTTATTCACATAAAACAGAGCAAGACAAGACACCAACCATAAAACACGAGCTAAGAAGCAGGAACAATCCAAGCGGTTGCCTTCAGCAAACCAGCCCTCCCACACATTCCCCTTAAATACAGTTCAGGGCGTGGCCTCTCTGTGCCTCCTTCCGAGGTGCCCCATTGCCTTCCTCTGTTTACTCCTGACTGACTGCCTTCTGCGTCGGGCGTCCTTGAACAGGGCCAGCTGTGGGTCATCTTCATCCACGCTGTCAGGCTCACACAGCTGGGTCTGCATCGTGACCAGATGAGAGGGGCCTTGCCAAGCTGTCCAATCCCCTCAGCAAGCTCTTCAACACCCCCCTCCTCCTTCTCTGAGTCGTCCGACCCAACTGCCGAACCCACAGGCTGACCCTGAATCACAACAATCCCCTTGGTCACCTGATCAAAATTCAGACGCTTGTCAACTGACTCGTACTTATGACAGTTGCAGTGTCTCGCGGTCATGTGATCACCTTTTGCGACCTTATGAGAAGCAGAGTCAGTGGGGAAGTCTCATAACGCTTCACAGCCGTGTTATTGACTTTGCAACTGCAGTGATTCACTTAACAGCTCTGGCAAGAAAGACGGGCATAAACATGGGGCAAAGCTCACTTAACAACTATCTTGCTTAGCAACAGAAATTTGGGGCTCAATTGTGGTCGTCAGTTGAGAACTATCTCTTAAGTAGTATCAGCTGGGTTGTAGGCAGTGGTGGGATTCAGCCAGTTCGCACCAGTTCGGCTGAATCGGTAGCTAATTTTTTTGTTGCCCAGGCCCAGAATGAAGTTGGAAGGGACCTTGGAGGTCATCTAGTCCAACCTCCTGCTCAAGCAGGAAACGGGTCCATTAATGGAATAGGAATGACAGCCCATTCACATTACCCCTGTTAAAGACAGTGAGCTAATTTCTCCTAAGATGGATGTTACAGCTTTCCTTTTGTCATCCCCAGTGAGGCAAAACAGAATGAATCTATTCAGTTACGGGAACCAGGACGAAAGCAAGAAGGCAACTCTACCGGTGCTATTACCGCCCCCTCCTCTTCCCCCCGAAGTCCTCTGTCCAGAATTGCCTATGCATTCAAACAGCTGGGTGCTATTATTTCACCTTCCTGACACTGTGAGTGTAATTATTTTGATTCAGTCCTGGAAACATAGAGGTAAGAAATCCCACTGGTCACCAATGAGTAATAATTCAATTATTCAGTAGACTCGTAACAGCTCTGAAATGGCTCTTTTCCATTTCACAAACATTGTATTTACTGCTGGAAATGAACCTTTTCTTCAGAGGAAAATGTGGGCTTCTGCATATCTTATCGCTCACAAGTAGGGAATGAGATAAATTCAGAACTATTTTCCGTGGGTGTTTTCGATATTATAAGCAAGGCTGGGAGAAAAGTGTGAATGTCTTGATAGCCCACCTCATTTGGTTCTTTGTTGCGTAAACAAATCCATCACACACATAGGTAGCTGTCATATGAGCTAGTGAGCAGGAAGGGTGGGATGTGGGTAGAGTAGGGTCATCTGGGGTGTGTGTGTGAGACACACACACAAACACAACATTTGCAAAATAACTGGTCCAGCATAATGATAAAAAGCCAGCTCTTTTCGTAAGCATGTGCAATTACAAAATAAATGTGTGCATATACTGTATAATGATGCACACATGTACAACAAGGCCAGGGCTATAGAAGACATAGAATAACAGAGTTGAAAGGGACCTTGGAAGTCATCTAGTCCAACCCCCTATTTGAGCAGAAGACCCTATGCCATTTGAGGCAAATTTCTGCCCAGTCTCTTCTTGAAAGTCTCCAGTGTTGGAGCATCCACAACTTCTGAAGGCTATTCCATTGGTTGATTGTTCTCACCATTAAGAAATTTCTCCTTAGTTCTGGTTACTTCTCTCCTGGATTAGACTCTCCTGGATTTGATCTACCAAGCGAGAAAGAGCCTGTGGCCTAAAGGTTAGAACAATTGCCTAATGTGCAATTGGCCCAAGGTTTGAATCTCAGAAAGGTATGGCTGACTGATGAGAACAAATGAATTTGAAATGGCCATATTAATCTCCCTTTAATTCTTTGTTAGCAATCCAAAAAAATTTACACACACACACACACACACACACACACATATACTGTATACAGTACTCCTCAACTTACGACCACAATTGAGCCCAAAATTTATGCTGCTGAGAAGTTTAAGTGAGTGAGTTTTGACCCATTTTATGACTTTTCTTGCCGCAGTTGTTAAGTAAATCACTGCAGTTGTTAAATTAGTAACCCTGTTGTTAAGTGAATCTGATTTCCCCACTGAGTTTGCTTGTCAGAAGGTCACAAAAGGGGGATCACAGGACCACCACCCCCGCCCCGGGATGCTACAACCATCATAAATATGAGACAGTTGTCAAGCATCCGAATTTTGATCACATGGCCATGGGGATGCTGCAACGGTCGTGTGAAAATTGGTCTGCAAGTCACTTTTTTCAGTGACGCTGTAACTTGGGTTACTAAATGAACGGTTGTAAGTCGAGGACTACCTGCACACACACACACACACACACACACGTGACTTTTATTTGGTTGACCTACCACTTCCAAGATTTTCATCCCTTTTAGATGTGAGGGCAAGGGGATCCTCAACACTCCCTTTTCTCAAATCGCTTGGGAATTACTTCTCAATTACTCTTCTGGTACTTTACGAGTTTGTTTATGATGAGGGGAAAAGGCACAATTTCCCTCCAGAAGTGATCAAAGCAGGAAATCAGAAGGATGCCTCAAACTCTCAGTCAGATGACACACAGTGGAAAACAAAGCACTTGCATCTCTCTCCCACCCACCCCCCTCTTCCTTTAAACTTTGAAGACCAAAACTGCATAACCTTAGGTCTAATTTGTCTTCTTTTAGGAAGCCAGAAAGCAAAACAAATCAAGAGCACTTTTTTCCCCATCAGACTGAACGGAAGGTGGTATGTCTATAAATATTGATGTGCACAGCTGAGTTATTGTGCTGCCATAGGTCCACACACTCTACTTGATTTCATTTTTTCTCCACCCTGCTATGCCTTTGCATGTTTAAATTATTGCTAAAGAAGAAACTTTTGTAGATTACAGGTAGTCCTTGACTTACAACCGTTCGCTTAGTGATTGTTCGAAGTTGCAAGGGCGTTGGAAAAAGTGACTTATGAACGTTTTTTCATACTTCTGACTGTTGCAGCCTCTCCATGGTCATGTGATTTACATTTGGAGCCTTGTCAATTGGCTCATATTTATGACAGTTTCCGTGTCCTGGGGTCATGTGATCACCTTTTACGACTTTCTGACAAGCAAAATCAATAGGGGAAAAGAGATTCAGTTAACAACCGGCTTACTAATTTAACAACCGCAGTGATTTACTTAACAACCGTGGCAAGTCGTAAAATGGGGCCAAACTCACTGAACAAATGTCTCACTTAGCAACATAAATTTTGGGCTCAGTTTTGGTCATAAGTTGAGGTCTACCCATACATGGTCGTAAGTCAGGGACTACCTGCCCTGCAGGATTCTGACACATTTTCATGGTGATGTTCTTTGTGTTGCGTTTTCAGGCCTGCGATGCATTTGCAGAAGCAACTTAGGAGAACACCTGTGCTGTACACCCACACAAACACCCACACACATGCCCACACACACACACACACACACAAGCCTTTTGCCTCTTTCTCTTACAGGAAGAGAAATGCCATTACTCCTGACTTAATACAGCTAGAAAACTGCCAGCACAGATCTGCTGACTTTGTTCAAATGATAAAACAGCGTTTGACAGCTGGTTCCCCCCCCCTTCTGCTTTTTCCTCCTGATCAAATACAACAGCCTAGGAACTGACTAATGGGGATGACCTACATTTTTCTCCCCACTTCCTCTGAGAGCAGACAGATATAGGGAAATAGGCTTGGCAATTATCCAAAGGACAAGGAAAGCTCTTCTTGATGACACAGAACCTTGTTATTATTTTTAGGTGCCTTCTGAACGTTCCTTATCAGAGCAAAGACTAATCTTTCATCTCGGCACCGACGGCGTTTCCAGTATGAAAATCAGCAAAGAGCAAATCAGCAAGGAAAAAGCAACCTTGCTTGTGATATTTACAAGCATACTGTAAATATTACTTTATTTATTTATTTAAAATGTCTACATAGCTTCCCATCTTCTAACCAGCTATGGGCAGCTCCCAACCCAAAGTTAAAACAATATCTGAAATTGGTATATTAAAACTGATCTATGGTAGCAAGGAAGTAAATCTTATTAAAATTCCATCAGTAAAACTCTCCTATATAAGTGGGCATAAGATTGCCGCTCTATTCTTCTCTCCTTCAAAATGTCTTATTATGTGATTTTAGCTGTAGCGCTGATCAATATTGTAATAGGTCTATTTTGTATTTCAGATGATGTCAACTTTTTTTTTTTACAAAAATAAGACAAGGAGGTTTTAGTGCTGTATAACTTGGCTCCAGAAGTTGTGGGTGCTTCAACACTGGAGGCTTTTAAGAAGAGTTTGGTCATACAGCATCACAGTCTGGTTTGGAAGCATCCCTGCTTCAGACAAGAAGGCGGTGCAGAGAGTGGTGAGGACGGCCGAAAAGATCATTGGCAGTTCCCTCCCTCCCATCCAGGACATAGCACAGAAGCATTGCTTGAGCAGGGTCCGCAAGATTATCTGGGACACTACCCATCCTCTTCACGACCTGTTTTCCTTGTTACCTTCTGGGAGGAGGCTTCGTGCTATCCATAGCAGAACATCCAGATTCAGCCATAGTTTCATTCCATACAGCATTAACCTTGTGAACTCTCAGGCTTCCTCCTTCCGTTATATATTCAAGGTGGACAGTATTTTATATTTTATTGTTATGTATATGTAGGGGTGTGGGTCTATACATATGTGTATATAGTATGGTTAGGCGTGTGTCATGTATGTGTTTCACTTTGAGAGCGGGCAACTAAATTTCATTTTTTTTTATTAAAGAGTTTTACAAAAAAAGATTTTACAATACATCCCCAAAACCCACCCACCCCAAACCACCCCCTTCCCCCCCACTTCCCAGAGCTAAATACAGGGTTATAGTTATAATAATCATATTGTAACTAAAGATTATCCATAATATAAAATTAACCAATTTCATAATGTGCTTTAACTCCCCTTTAACATAGATACATACAAAGTACTAACACTAAAATTAATAACAATATCCCTCTAAAATCTACTCATAAGCTAAATGGAACTTTTTAGTCCCATATTTATTCTGAATATAATCTATCCATCTCCTCCAAACTGAAATATATCTTTCTTGCGAATGATCCTTCAAATAAGCAGAAATCTTAGACATTTCTGCAAGATTCGAAACTTTAAACACCCATTCTTCTATAGTAGGCAAACTATCCTTCTTCCAGTATTGTCCCACCAGTAACCGTGCTGCTGTTATCAAATTCAACATAACTAAATTTCATTTTTGATGTGTGCCGTTGTGCCCACAGTAAGAAAAAATGACAATAAAAGGTTATCTTATTTTATATTAACATTTGTCTGAAATGGTATCAAATCTCCTGCTTGAACAGGAGGTTGGACTTCCAACTCTGTTATTCTGTAATAACTTCCATACATCTTCTAGCTACAGATACATTAAGCCAAAATAGGCTCAGATTTAATAAATGGATTTGTAATGCTCCGTTTATGTCATACATTAAAAAAAATAGGGAAATCATTAGACATAATTTAAACTAACTTCCTGTATGTGGCAATTTCAAACTGTGTTGGCGCACAGCTACCTTAATTTGGAGTCAGAAGGTGACTGGAAACATTGCTAAAAATATGGAAGCTGCTAAACTTCAATATATCTAGACTGGTGCTTCTCAACCTTAATAACATTAAAATGTATGGACTTCAATTCCCAGGATTCTCCAGCCAGCATGAATTCTGAGAGTTGAAGTTCACCTGTCTTCAAGTTGCCAGAGTTGAGAAATAATGATCTAACAGATTGTTGGGGGGAGGGAGGGGGTTGGTGCTGAGTGTAATCTAAGATCCATTGTGTTTCCAGTAGGAGACAGCGCAATGTTTCCCTGCTGCTATGTGCAAATTGCGTATGGTGAACGTGTTGATCTTCTTTTGGCAATTAAAGATAGACTGCCTCTAGCTATGGAGGTTTTTAATGAATTGTATGGAAACACAAAGTCAAATGATTTATGCAGCATTTCACTGCAGATGTTCAGCTGGATAGAAGTATTAGAAGGTAAACATGTCTTTTGGCTGCACAGCTAGAGGGATGAAAAAGGCTTTCTCCATGAAATTAAGACCCCTACCTTGCAAAATTCCTAATTTCATGAGAAAGTTTTCCAGACCTACACTTGTTGAATTTCAAAACCCTGAGGAAAGATCTCTAAGAGATGGATTTCAATGACAGAATCATAGAATAATAAGTTGTAAGAAATCTTGAAGGTCTTATAGTTCAAACAATATGCTGACTCTGTAAACTGCCTAGATAGTGCTGTAAAGCACTGTGAAGCGGTATATAAGTCTACGAGCTACTGCGATATATAAGTGGCTTGCCCAGTCAGTGTTGGTGGGAATGTTCATTTTACCTAGTTTGGGTAATGAAATGTCTGCAAGAGAACAACCAAGCTCAGAGAGCACCAAGGATTTCCCCCCTCCCCCCATTTCGACCTTGAGCTACAAATATTCTCCTTTTTTGGTACATCATGTATCTGTGGACACCACTGCAAATTTTCTGTTGATATCCTCCCCAAAAGGAAGCAGGATTACAAAATTTGGTCCTGCCCATCAGATCCATAAAGGAGGTGCTGGCTCCTGGTTGTCTACCCCTCTGAAAAGCAGAGACAGCTATGGGCTGGTGGTTTGGGGAGTGCTGGTTAGGATAAAAATGAGATACGATTAATTTTATGTAGAATTCTTGGTCATGTGATAACTAAGCTAGGTGCCTTGATTTAGTCCTCAACACCTTTGAAATTTGGCAAGTGTTTTTACTTCTTTGAACACTGAGGCTGAATGCAGGTTTTTGCAGCATTCCTACTTTCTGTTGAATTTATTGTGAATAACAAACAGATGAGCTGCAACGGAATTTATTTTAAAGAAGTAAACAAATGAGCTAGAATGGGGTTGCAAGTCTGACCAGCATCATGCAAACCGTTCATCAGCAATTTGGTGCCCACAGGCTCCAGCTTTAAATATACTGCACATTTTATGCATGCATAGTTTCTCATGCATGGTTTGCTTAATATCTATTGTAATGTGTCACACCCTTCAGCTAAATCTATTGCTCCTCTTTTGTCTTTCTTTCCCATTGATGTTTCCCACTATGATTTATTATTGCTTCCAAATGTGTTTACTTCAGTTGTATATCATTATGTAGATAAGTTGAGAGAAGCTGCAAAACTGAGTAAAAACAGATATGAATTTTAGTCCAAGTGTTACTTAGTAACAGAAAAGAAGCAATGGATGGAAGATCATTAAAAAGAGAACAACGAAGAAATTTCACGGCAGTGACAACAATTAATCAGTGGAATGACTTGCCTCCAGAAATTGTGGGTGCTCCATACTGGAGGTTTTTAAGAAGAGGTTGGATAGCTGAGACCTCAAAGGCTATTTCTGGTAGATCTGAGAAGCCTTCAGTTTTGCTAAAGACTTTGAAAAGTTGGAGCTTTCAGGTATAATTCTTGAAATTGTACTTCTCCTTGTTATCTTGATTGTAGGGTTCTTGAGTCCCAAGTGATGACTTTTGACAAGACCCACTGTTCGTTATTTCTTCATAGGCGATAGCATCTGAAATTGTTTTTGAAATATGACTTTCTTTCACATTTTGCTTTTTTATGAAGGGAATCTAAGGAACACATTTGGCACTGTGGATTATAAAGAGGATTATTAGAGGACAAGCCCATTGTCCCTCCAAAGCAGTGACTATCAGGCAAATCCCAAAGTCCATTTCCGTGGTCCTAGGAGCCCTCAATAAAGACAATTTCTAAAAATCAGTGATGTAGTTTTTAAATGGTCAAATTTCATAATGATAGTTCTAAAATGTACCAAATTTGATAAAGAGGTTAAATAATAAAAGATAAATAAATACTCATTTCCCTTTTTGTGCCTCTGAATGAATGTTGCCTCCTGATGACTATCTGAAGACGTGCAGTTTTCTTGGCAAGATTTCAAAAGTAGTTTGCCATTGCCTCTTTCCTAGGGCTGAGAGAGAATGGCTGGCTCAAAGTCACCCAACTGGCTTTATTCCTCTGATCGGACTATAGCTCAAAATGTCCTGGTTTCTAGCCTGATGCTTTAACAATTACAGAAAGTGGTTCTCAAATGAACCATACCAAAAACTATGATATTAAAGAGAATTAGAGCATTGGGATAGAATTAAGATCATGTGAAGGATTAATACCACTTTACAATGCCTTGGTAAGGCCCACATCTGAATACTGCATCCAGTTTTGGTCGCCGTGATATACAAAAGATGTTGAAACTCTAGAAAGAGTGCAGAGAAGAGCAACAAAGATGATTAGGGGACTGAAATTAAAAACATATGAAGAATGGTGGCAGGAATTGGATATGTCCGGTCTAATGAAGAGAAGGATTGGAGTGATATGATAGCCGTGTTCCAATATCTCAGGGGCTGTCCCAAAGAAGAGGGAGTCAAGCTATTCTCCAAAGCACCTGAAAGCAGGACAAGAAGCAATGGAGGAAAACTAATCAAAGAGAGAACCAACCCAGAACTAAGGAATTTCCTGACAGCGAGAACAATGAATCAGTGAAACTGTTTGCCTTCAGAAGTTGTGGGTGCACCAACACTGACAATTTCTAAGAAGAGATTGGACAATCGTTTGTCTGAAATGGTATAGGGCAGGGGTAGGCAACCTCGGCTCTTTTATGACTCATGGACTTCAACTCCCAGAATTCCTGAGTCAGCTATGCTGACTCAGGAATTCTGGGAGTTGAAGTCCACGAGTCATAAAAGAGCCGAGGTTGCCTACCCCTGGTATAGGGTCTCCTGCTTGAGCTGGGGGTTGGATTAGAAGACCTCCAAGTCCCTTCCAACTCTGTTATTCTGGACGTCTATAGGCATGTCATGATGCTGTTCCTTCTGCAACATTGCCCCATCAACTGTTCCATTTGCTTTTTCAAAAAAAAAATACCTAATGATCTGAGCTTCAAAAAAAAGGGCTCTTCAAGCATCCATTAGTGCCTATTACTCTTTTTCTAGTTCTCTTGTCTTTGCCAAAGGAAAAGAAGAAGGGAAGTATAATTCTTACTTCCCTGACAGCATTCTTGAAGCGTACAAAAGGCAAAATGAAACCCTCAATTTAATGCTATAATTAGTTTCCCTTATCTATGGCTTGCTAATAGGGGAATGCACATCAAAATAATGTGCAACTGATCATGTTTAAATACACTCAGGTTTTGAAAATAAACCCTATAACTAGAACTGTTTCTGCTATGAGTTCTTTTCCCAAAGCTTGCCTGTCTTCAGTCAACAAGGTTGGGCCTTTGTAGTTTGAAATTTTATTTTTGAGGGAGTTGGCAAGAGCAAAGGAGATAATTTGTGCTTCTAAATGAGCAAGTCGCTAGGTTTGGATTCAACACCTCACATGGAACTCGACCAAGTTCTTGATTAAAAGGGATCTATCTGATGAAATTCAGCAGTAAACAGTCCACCCCAGTCTTTCGAATCAGCGAGGATGCTTGCATAATGTCTCTAAATAGAAGTCATCAAGATGAATTCAATCAGAACTGGAACTTGGTCTATTCTGCTTGCAATCAAAGAGTTGTATGAACAATATAAAGGTAAAGGTAAAGGTTCCCCCGCACATGCGTGTTAGTCGTTTCCAACTCTAGGGGCCGGTGCTCATCTCCGTTTCAAAGCCGAAGAGCCAGCGCTTGTCTGAGGACGACTCCGTGCTCATGTGGCCGGCATGACTAGATACCAAAGGCGCATGGAACGCTATTACCTTCCCACCGTAGTGGTCCCTATTTTTCTACTTGCATTTTTACGTGCTTTCGAACTGCTAGGTTGGCAGAAGCTGGGACGAGTAACAGGCGCTCACTCTGTTACGTGGCACCCGGGATTCGACCCACCAAACTGCCGACAAGCTCAGCGTCCTAACCCACTGAGCCACCGCGTCCCTATGAACAATATAAATCACAGTAATGATGAACTGGGTGTTATTTGTGGGTGGGGCATTGTCCTCTTTTGATTAATTATTCTTGCATATCATTATTCTTGCATATCATTATTCTATCTAGAAGCTCCTAATCTACTATGGCTTCTCTGAAAAAAAATAACTAGATCTGGTTAATATATGGATGAGAGAAGATCAGAAAATCCAAATGCTATAGGAAGCCCTAGGAAGTTAGAAAGAGGGGGAAATATCTTTAAGATCAGTGATAAACCGAAGACAGTGGCAAACAACAACTGAGTGGATATGCCATTGAAGTCACCAGGACCTCAGAGAAGAGTTTAGAGTTGAAAGAAAGTGCAAGGGAGAAGATGGTTGTATGAATTCTAGTCCAACTGACTTTCTTTGTATAAGGGATGACTCTTTAATTAAGTGTGATGGAATTTCAGGAGAGGTGACAGAAGGCTACTCCATGTTGTGCCATGCAGAAAGAGAGTTGCATTTCCAGAGAGCACGACAGCAACTGAAATTTGCAGGAGATGCATCAGCTGCCAAGCTGCTTCTGGGTGCAATTCAAGATGCTAGTTATCATCTTTAAAGCCCTACCTGGTTTAGAGCCAGGCTATTTGAAGGCCCACTTCTTCTTATCACATCTATTTGACCGACTAGGAAGACAGGGCATTTACAGGTCTCATTGATGACAGATGCTTGAGGTGGGACCACGGAAGAAGGGATGTTGGCTCCTTCTCCTGGAACATCATTCTCCCTGAGATATGCTTGGCCCACACCAAGTAGCTTTTCTGAAAGGCCCTAAAATTCTCACCAGTTCAAGAATTTCTGAGTGACGTAAATTATTATACAGCACTGAGAGGCTACTTAGTTTTTTAAAAGATTTTAGACAAGAGACAGCAGTATGTAAGCTTAAGTTGGTTAAGTGGTATCCCAAAGGTGCTTTTTCATGAGGCAATTAGACTTTTTTTGTTTTTTTCTTTGACGACGTTTCACTTCTCATCCAAGAAGCTTCTTCAGCTCTGACTGGATGGTGGGGAATGGAAGGAATTATACTCCTTGCAGACAGCAAGGAATAGACAGCAAAGAATCCTTCCATTCCCCACCATCCAGTCAAAGCTAAAGAAGCTTCTTGGATGAGAAGTGAAATGTCTTCAAAGAAAAAACAAGAAAGTTCAGTTGCCTGGTGAAAAAGCACCTTTGGGGTAACTATGACCTGAATGACTGAAAAACTCTATAGACGTTAAGCAGTATCGATTTTTTTTTTCAAAGGACAGGGAATTTCGCACGGTTTACAGTCTCTGACATTCCATTACCTGAGACAAAAACCTTTACAGAACTTTGCTTTCAAACAATGCTACCAGCCTCCAGGTAGTCCTCAACTTATAACCATTCATTTAGTGAAAGTTTGAAGTTACAATAGCACTGAAAAAAGCTTATAAAGAAAATTTATATAAAATGTTTTACCGGTGGCATCTCCCCCCAGCACGATTAGCCAAAATGTACAAAACAATATCCCCTAGTTGTTGGAAATGTTCCGAAGAATTAGGTACTTATTTTCATGTTTGGTGATCCTGTAATAAGACGCAAAAGTATTGGCAAAGGATATGGACATGGTTAGAAGAAATATCAGGATGGAGAGTAGATTATAGACCAGAATTTTTCCTACTTGGCATAACAACAGAGAAACATACCAAAGAAGAGTTATATATAATGATACACATCATCACAGCAGCGAGAATGACGTTCGCCCAGAAATGGAAAAAATAGTGAAATACCTGACGAGAGAGAAGTGGTAAATAAAATTTGGGCGTGCGCAGAAATGGACAAGTTAACTTTGGAAATAAAAAATAAAGATCAGTCAGATTATTACAAAATTTGGAATACGTTTTACCTATGGTGGGAACAGAAAGGAAGGTCTCAAGAGAGATATGGGGCAAAATTCACTTAACAACCATCTTACTTAGCAAGAGAAATTTTGGGTTCACTTGTGGTTGTAAGCTGAGTACTACTTGTATTTGGATGGAAGATATAAAGAATGACCACATTTTACATACCTGTTGTCTCTTCTCTAAAACCTTTAAAAAATAAGTAGTCCCTCAATAGGATATAATAATTTATATCACTCACAAGTTCCTGATCTAGAGAGAATTGTCAGAATAGTTTTAGACACATTCGTCCATTCATCTATTTTAATATGTTGCCTTAGGGTTATGTTGTGATGTGCTTAGCTATTTAATTTTATCCTTTATCCTGTAAGCAAATTTAAGATTTGTTCCCATTTTTCAGGACAATAAAGGTAAAAGTTCCCCCGCACATGTGTGCTAGTCATTTCCAACTCTAGGGGCCGGTGCTCATCTCCGTTTCAAAGCCGAAGAGCCAGCGCTTGTCCGAGGACGTCTCCATGATCATGTGGCTGGCATGACTAGATGCCAAAGGAGCACGGAACACTGTTACCTTCCCACCGGAGTGGTCCCTATATTTCTACTTGCATTTTTACGTGCTTTCAAACTGCTAGGTTGGCAGAAGCTGGGATGAGTAACAGGCACTCACTCTGCTATGCGGCACTCGGGATTCGACCCACCAAACTGCCGAACTTGTGATCGACAAGCTCAGCGTCCTAACCCACTGAGCCACCGCATCCCTTTTCAGGACAATATAACTATTCTAATAAATAGAATTTAATAAACTAGCTCTAAAAGAGCTTATTTTATTTATGTAACATATGGCAAATAGATATACACTTAGCCAAGCCTCATAAAATGAAAATCTAAGTCTGTGGCCATCATTGTATCTTGTAGCAAGAAAATCTACAGGTTTACGGTGCTTTGGCATAAACAATTTCCTTCAAAATCTGCCGAGAAGGCTTTCTGGAATAGTTTCTTGTGGAAAGAAGATACTAGCAAGAAACCTCTGGCCATTTCTCTGGACTTTCTTAGTAGTATATGAAGGAGGGAAAAGGTGATATGTAAACAGAAATGTTTTCATCATTATTTTTGGTATCGGCTGCAATCGTCAGGTAGAAAACAAAGCAAGCAAAAACCTTTCAAAGTGACAGCAATCCAGGTCTATTTGCCAAGTATGTTCAACACTTTCCCATCATGAGGATGCAAATCGACAGCTATCTTTGCTGGCAGTTAAGATGTATCAACAAACTACATTGGAGAAATAGGATCCGAAGATCAGGGCGCAGTGCAGCTGATTCATTCGAACATTCTTTAGAGTGTAATGTGTCAAGAAATAAAAAATAATGATGCTTATTCTCTGAAATGGGGTTGGAAGGTTATGTTGCAAGGTATTCTGGTGCTCTACATGGGGCACAATGGCTCAGCAGTTAAAGACACTGAGCTGTTCAGCTGGAAAGCTGACAGCCCGGGTTCGAGACCCAAGTGCTGTGTGTTGGGGTGAGTTCCCGTTCCTTGCTCCAGCTCCTGCCCACTTATCAGTTTGAAACCATGCAAATGTCAGTAGATTTATATGTACCACTTCGGGGGGAAGATAACAGCATTCTGTGCACCCTTGGCATATAGCTGTGCTGGCCACACGACCATGGAAAATGTCTTTGGATAATGCTGGCTTCCTCTGCCAAGAAACAAAGACGAGCACCATGCCCTAGAGCAGGGGTAGGCAACCTTGGCTCTTTTATGACTCGTGGACTTCAACTCCCAGAATTCCTGAGCCAGCCATGCTGGGAGTTGAAGTCCACGAGTTATAAAAGAGCCCCTGCCCTAGAGGCAGACACACCTGGACAGGGAAACCTTCCTCTTTACCTTTTACCTGGGGCTACCCTTGAAGAGTATTTGGAAGCTACAATTGAGATAGAACCTAGCAGTGTAGACAGTTCTGGCCGCCCCTGGTTGGCACATGAAACACGGCTGTTTCGTGAGTTGCATTGGTTTCCAGTTTGCTTCTGGGTCCAATTCAGCTTGTTGGTTATCACCTTTGTGAGATTCGTTGTCTAGTTTTGAAATAATTACAAGCCAAACCGTATAAAAGAAAACAATGGTATTTATTTATTTGACTATTTTGCAAAGAGGGTGTATCACTCACTCACAAGTACAGTGGACATACCTTAAATCATCAATAAACTTTCATTACAGTCCTTGTCACCATCACACATTTACCTCCCAACCTTTCCTCATTGGCTGAGAAGCTCCTAAAGTGAATACATTGTCTCCCACCCCTAATTACATCTCCCATTCCTCAAATTTTATTTCCCCCTACCCTTATTTACAATTTACATTTTATAGCTATTAATTCCTGGGGGTTGTCTCTAAGTCAACCTCCATGCCAGCAAAATCTAATTAAAACCAGCTTCGCACATAGCAGAGGCTTCTAACATCCTTGTTCCTACCTGCAGTTTCATACTTAAGCAGAACTCATGAGATTAAAAAAAATATGCAATATATCCTCTTCAAAGGTTTAACATGCCTTTCTACAATTTCTGTAAAAACAATATGTCCTTTCCCATGCCTTTAAAGCCATTTATTGCATGGGACCATGTTATCTGAGGATTTTTTTTTGCCCCGATGGGATTGGCTAGCCCCCTGTCATTCCAGGAGAATTCCATCATTTTTTTTTCCAGCCATTCATCTAATGTAGGAATTAATGTATCTTTCCATTTTTGTGCATAAAGCTTTCTTACTGCTGTCAAAATAATAATAATAATAATAATAATAATAATAATAATAATAATAATAATAATAATAATAATAATAAGAAGAAGAAGAAGAAGAAGAAGAAGAAGAAGAAGAAGTTGAAGGGGACCTTGGAGGTCATCTAGTCCAACCCCCTGCTAAGGCAGGAAACCCTATACAATTTCAGACAAGTGGCTGGCCAGTCTCTTCTTAAAAACTTCCAGTGTTGGAGCATTCACCACTTCTGGAGGCAGGTTTTTCCACTCGTTAATTGTTCTAACTGTCAGGAAGTTTCTCCTTAGTTCTAGGTTGCTTCTCTCTTGGGTTAGTTTCCATCCGTTGCTTCTTGTCCTGCCTTCAGGTGCTTAGGAGAATTGCTTGACTCCCTCTTCTTTGGGGCAGCCCCTGAGATATTGGAACACTGCTATCATGTCACCCCTCACCCTTCTCTTCGTTAAACTACACATACCCAGTTCCAGCAACCGTTCCCTATATATATATATAACAGCAAGGTTCCAGATTTTTTTTCTAAGTTCTTAGTCCATTAAGCCTAAAAGAAAAGTCTGTGGTTTAATTTTTATATTCATTTTAAGAATTTTTTGTATTAAAATGTGAATTTTAATCCATTATTTCTTTTTTTTATCACAAATCCCCCAAAGATGGTAAAAAGTTTCATCTTTGCATTTACTTTGTACATCTTTGACAATTTATTAGGCGTTAAATACCAACAGTGCATCTTTTGTTCACAATTTTCTTTCAGATTATAGTTTCATGTAAAATTTAAACCTTCACCCACATTTTCCCATTGTTCACACATTATATTGTACCCAAAATTCTTTGCCCAATGAATCATGAAATGCTTCAAAAATTCATTCTCTAAATTCAGTTTCAATAACAATTTATAAACCTTGGCAATAACATGTTGACCGTCTTCGTTCTTCTGAATTGGTGAACAAAAAAAAACCAACCCAATTAATTCAGGACACAAGAACCTAATGAAAAACAAGCCAGAAAGGAGAGGAAAAAGAATTTCTTTTTTCTTCAGACAATGGGAGTGAAAAAACTCCTATAAGCAGAGACTTCAAAGAAAACAGATAAGGAGAAAATCAGCAGGGGAAGAACGTCTCTTGAAATACATTTCATGTTTCTGAAAGTTTCATAAAAGAAGCTTACACAGGTCTATGAGAACAGTCCGGAAACTTTACTTAAGTCAAAGCTTTCCTGTTTCCACCAGTTCCAAGCTATGCTTAATGTTTATGAATGAACAGTTTCATCCAAAAGTTGAATACAATACAAATACAAAGAGGGCGGTGTTCTCTTTAGCACAGGTGGTCCTCCAACTTACAACCACTCATTTAGTGACCGTTCAAAGCTACAACAGCACTGGAAAAAGTGACTTATGACCATTTTTTCACACTTATAGCTGTTGTAGCAGCCCCATGGTCACGTGATCAAAATCCAAACGCTTGACTCATAGTTATGACAGTTGCAGTGTCCCCAGGGTCATGTGATCCCCCTTTTGCCACCTTCTGACAAAGTTAGTGGGGAAGCCAGATTGTTTCAGTGGTGGGATTCAAATATGTGAAAACCCGGTTCTCTGTGTGGATGACACTTCTGGAAGTCCATTCTGGGCCTGAGCAACAAAAAAATAAGCTACTGGTTCTGCCGAACTCATGTGAACTGGCTGAATCCCACCACTGTATTGTTTGACTTATGATCACTTGCTTAGTCACCATTTGAAGTTACAGATGACACCCCAAAAGGTAGTTATGACCTAGTTCTGGAGTTCCAATGTTACATGACCGCATTTTTTTTTGCGCTTGGCAAATGGTCCATGTTTATAGCCTTTTGCAGTGTCCTGCTGTCACACAACGGCAATTTATGACATTTTGACCAGAAACTGGTATTTAATTTCTGACAAAAAGTGCCAATAGTAAACAGTGGGTATACAACTGCAGCATTTGCTTAATAATGGATATATAGGAAAAGCTGTAAAACTGGGCATGACAGGCAAAACTTAGAACAGTCATAAGTTGAGGAATATCTGTAATCAACAGATCTTTTTTCCCGTATCACAAATTGTATTTGAAGGAGATTTGCAGGTACAGAATCTATAGCTCTGTCTAAATCAGAACAGAAGGTGTTGTGCTAGATTAAACTGGTCAAAATAGATTTAAACATAAAATATTCAGAGAAGAAATGATGCTTTTAAATATGCATTTAGAAAGAAAATATAGATTAAATTCATTTGGGTAGTTTGGAAGATGTAAGGAAACAGTCAACAATGTAACGTATTTGAAAAAAAAATTAAATTAAGATATTTTAAGGAGAATTAAATAAGAAATTGAAGGAAAAATAAGATGTAAGGAAACAGTGAAGTATACTAACTTTTTATCCTTGATAATTTCCGTGTTGTGTTCTCTGCTTAATTGACCATTCTTGTTTACTTGGTTCTTTAAAACTTTTGCACTATAACACTTTTGCATTATAAAACTTTTGTATTATAATGGTTTCGTAGTAGCCTTTACTAGAAGAAAAAAACCCTTAAATAGACAAATTAGAGAAATTATTTGGGTTGTTATATAATTGCATGCAAGGGACGCGGTGGCTCAGTGGGTTAGGACGCTGAGCTTGTCGATCAGAAGGTCGGCAGTTTGGCGGGTCGAATCCCGAGTGCCGCGTAACAGAGTGAGCGCCTGTTACCCGTCCCAGCTTCTGCCAACCTAGCAGTTCGAAAGCACGTAAAAATGCAAGTAGAAAAATAGGGACCACTCCGGTGGGAAGGTAACAGCGTTCCGTGAGCCTTTGGCATCTAGTCATGCCGGCCACATGACCACGGAGACGTCCTCGAACAAACGCTGGCTCTTCGGCTTTGAAACAGAGATGAGCACCGGCCCTTAGAGTCAGAAATGACTAGCACACATGTGCGGGGGAACCTTTACCTTTACCTTTATAATTGCATATTGATGATGAATGAACCCATGCTAATTGTAGTTTATTCAACAGGTCACAGTTAAGCAAACTTCATGATTCTACAATTTCATCCCCTTGTTCATTGTCTGTGCCCCTATTTGAATATGTACAATATTCTTGTGCAACAATTTAAATTGGTGGGTCAATTCCCTCAGTTTCTAACTTTGAAGCACTGTCTCTATGAATGCTTTTTTATCTCTTTATGAAAGCCACAGCTTTCGTGCCAATTTCCACTTGGTTTCCTGGATGGTTGCAACTTTCTGAAAGGAAAATGATTCAGGTAGAATCTTAGCCTTAATGGAATGTTGGGGAAGGAATATGTGCATAGCAGGAATTCAATAGCATATTATTATGTGAAATATTTTCATCCCATTATTTCCCGGAAGGACAATAAAAAAGGGAGATCCTCCCCTTCTTTTTCTTTAGTGCCATGAAGGCAAATTTACACCAGAACTTTATATCTTACACAACAATTTTAGTGCATTAATCTAACTACTCACTCCCACCCACTTAAACTAAATTCAGGGAAGAAATACCTGAATGGGAAATAATATTTCTTTGTGGGAACCCTCAATCACCACTCACTGTATTACTTTACTTTCCTGCCAGTAGCAAATTCTTGTGAATGCTAGTTAGCTTTTCTAAAAATATATGCCATTTGTCAAAATCACCATGAGTTGCCTATTAAGAACAATTGAACACAGAGATTTGTTTTTACAGAACCCTGTATTTTACAGAACCTGTTTCCCCAAAATTTTGACACCATAGCAAATGGATTACACCAAAAAAATTGTGCGGCAAGGAGACTGTCTTTATTTCTGCTATGGATTCATGAGCTACAGTACATTGGGACAAGGCATTCTTACATAGTTTTAGCCAGTGGTGGGATTCAAATATGTGAACAACCAGTTCTCTGTGTGGATGCTGCTTCCAGAAGTGCATTCTGGGCCTGGGCAACAAAAAAATTAGCTGCCAGTTCTGCTGAACTCGTGCGAACTGGCTGAATCCCACCCCTGGTTTTAACCTTTCTGCCTGCAATAAAGGACAATTATATGATTGACCTATCTTAGACATGTGAAAATTATTTGTTTGATTACATAGGTCATGGTTTTGGTCACCATCATGTAAAAAAGATGTTGAGACTCTAGAAAATGCAGAGAAGAACAATTAAGACGGTTAGGGGGCTGGAGGCTAAAAGATATAAAGAACGGTTGGAGGAATTGGATATGTCTAGTCTAGTGAAAAGAAGATCTAGGGGAGACATGATAGCAGTGTTCCAATATTTGAGGGGCTGCCATAAGGAAGAGGGGATCAACCTATTCTCTAAAGCCCCTGAAGGCAGGACAAGAAGCAATGGATGGAAGCGAACACTGGAGGCTTTGAAGAAGAGACTGGACAGCCACTTTGTCTGAAACAGTATAGAGTCTCCAACTTGAGTAGAGAGTTAGACTAGACGATCTTTTCCAACTCTGTTATTCTGTTATTCTACTTGATTATATGCCATCAGTATATTTTCTAGCAATTTGTTTCGTAGCAACTATAAGCCTATAAGCCTAACCTCACTGAGACCACGACATATATGTTATTGTTATTAATCTCTACAGCTGTACCGTACTATTCTTCTAATGGGCAGAAGTTTCTCCTCCTATTCACACTAAGCAGAAGCCTTAAAGAGTGGTCAGCATGCAGCAGTATATCTGTTCCAAGGTCACCCATGGGTTAACTGGAGACCTGAACCCATTTCTTCCAGATATGGTTATACCTGCAGTATTGCATCAAGCCATATTTTTACCTTGATTTTGGCTTAGCCTAACCCCAACTATTGTATTTCATAAACCAAGATCATGTCAGTTCTGGCTTATTGACTGAATCAAAATTACAGTTGGCAACGGTTGGCAAAATGGGTGCTCTCTCACCCACCAATCAGACTAACTAACTAAGTTATCAGCATCAAAAATAAACAAACCATTCTCTGCTACCATGTCAGAAGAGTAAAAAACTCCATCAGAGGGGATGGATCGTGGTTTATTTTGATGCATGATAAACAAAGAAAACCCGAAGCATATATTCTGCTATTAACCTTTTTAATTACAAAGAAACTTGTAAAAACACAGAAAGACTCCTGGCTACATATCTATCTCACCAGAGAGCACAAAGAAGAGGAAAGAGAAAGTAACTTTTGCTTTGGACATGCGCACACAGAAGTAAACTACATGGCTGAACATGTAACACTCACCATGGTTACAATGATAAGGTAACAAGACTGCTTGCAAAGTACACACTATAACTTGCTTTACTAAAAAAAAACAAAACAAAAACGCAGTGACAATACCTGCAGTATTGCATCAAGCCATATTGTTACCTTGATTTTGGCTTAGCCTAACCCCAACTATTGTATTTCATAAACCAAGATCATGTCAGTTCTGGCTTATTGACTGAATCAAAATTACAGTTGGCAACGGTTGGCAAAATGGGTGCTCTCTCACCCACCAATCAGACCCTGAAACTTAATGGCATACTGGTGTTGTTTTTGAAAGTATTTAAGGACAAAGGAGAAGGAAACAAAATTTGTGAAAAACAAGGACACCAAATTTACGGAAATTTCACTTTAAGCCATTTGTCGGAAATGGTATAGGATTTCCTGACTGAACAGGGAGTTGGACAAGCAGACCTCCAAGGTCCCTTCCAACTCTGTTATTCTGTTAAACTTCAGCTGGTGCAGAATGCCGCCACGCGAGTCGTGATGGGGGTCTCCCGATACTCCCATGTAACACCTCTACTCCGCGAGCTGCATTGGCTCCCGGTTGCCCTCCGGATGAGTTTCAAGGTGCTGGTGATGACCTATCAAGCCCTAAATGGCTTGGGTCCAGGATATCTGAGGGAACACCTGCTGCCGGCATCAAGTTCCCTTCGTCCAGTGCGCTCCCACAGGGAGGGTCTTCTCAGGGTGCCGCCGGTAAAAGATTGCCGGCGGGTAACACCCAGGGGGAGGGCCTTCTCAGTGGGGGCGCCTGCCCTGTGGAACCAGCTGCCTACTGAGCTTAGGACTGCCCCCGACCTCTGTTCATTCCGCCGGGACCTGAAGACCTGGCTCTTCGAGCTCTCTGGCCCAGGCTGAGAATTTTAATTTTAATTTTAATTGTTTTTTTTTACTTTTTCAGGGACTGTTGTAATTTTTTAAAAATTGTTTTTAACTTTTGTATTTCTTGTTTTAAATACCCTGTAAACCGCCCTGAGTCCTTCGGGAAAGGGCAGTATATAAATCCAATAAAATAAAATAAATAAATAAATAAACCCATTTCAGTGTCTGAAGATAGTTGAGACATCAGTCACGCCAGAGTAGTTTGTAAGATACCAGTTTAATACTGAAGCATGCTATCACTTGCCTAGGAGCTATTTCGGATGAGTCTATCTCTTTGCTAACTCTGCTACTCCTTTATTCTTTGTTTAATTGATTTCCATCGTGTAGATCCATTGTTGATTTTTTTTTCTCCATGACAACATGGTAGCATACATGGAACTATCTCTTCACTGTATCCTTACATCAACAGTGTTGGTTGGGCTGAGAGAGTACAACTAGCCTAAAATGATCCAGTCACTTTTCTATGGCTGAATGTAGACTGAAACCTGAATTTTCTGGACAGTCGCATATCCTAATCCCATTCTGGCTTTTGCAACCTGAGTGCTATTTTTTTGGCAGCAAAATATTGTGTCTTGTTAGGAGCAACCAGAATTTTTGGTGGGGATGGTCCAATGACATCTGAAAAGCCAAAGATTCTCCCTTCTTTTCCTCAAATCTTATTGACCTCAAGCTTCATTGAGCAGGACCAGGGCTTTTTTCCTCATAGAACGCTCAGAACGGAGTTCCGGCACCTTTTTTGGATGGAACCTTGTAGGGTAGGCAAGGTGGGTTGTATGACATCTGTGAGTTCCGGCACCTTTATCTTTTACAAAAAAAGCACTGAGCAGGACACTAACTTTTGATCAAGAGTAGAGAGTCAAGAGTTCTCTGGACTCATATTTGATTATCCTTCTCTGATCGTATGGCCAAAAATCATAGATCAGGTTCCTGCTAGATTTATATGGAAAAAGAATGAAATGGATGGGGAAGCCTAGAGTAGGCAGAGCATAATATAAAAGAAAGCAGTGAGCAAAGCAGAAATGATTCGTGTGCATTTTGATCACCGTCCAGCCTCTTTCATATAATGACCTCTCAGAAAATGGCATAACTCCCCCAAATGCTATCTTTTCTCCCTCCCCACAAAGCTTATAATTTTGTTTTAAATGACAGTTTCTACTGTGCTTATTTAATGTAATGTTCTTAACTAGAAATTTATTATAGGCACTATGTATTTTAAGATCTATTTATGTGATGTTTCCAATACTGGGGGAGAAGGCCATTAAAAAAAGGACATGCAACGTACTTTCATATATGGTGGACCTGTAAAAAGGTTAAAGCATTTTTGATTAAAATTTGGTGGAATATGCAGAAGATATTTAAGAAAAGGATAAAGTTTTGTCCGCAATTGTTTTTATTGGGTATTATCACAGATACTACCGTTGTGGACACTAAGTTGATGTTGAATTTAATTACGGCAGCAAGACTTTTAGTAGGGCAATACTGGAAGAAGGAAGAACTGCCGACTATAGAAGAATGGACTTTAAAAGTTTCCAACCTGGCGGAAATGGCAAAGATCTCAGCGTACTTGAAAGACCATTCGCAACAGAGATATATTGTGGAGTGGAAAAAATGGATTGATTACATCCAGAATAAATCTGGGACTAAAAAGTTTCATTTAGCATTTGAATAAGTATTGATGTGATATTTATATTGCTTGTAGTCATTTTATAAGAGTTAAAGTGTGATAGATTTAATAGCTTATTGTTGTTTGCATATGGTAGATTATGATTGTTTTTACTTTTATACCTTGTATTCAGCTCTGGGAAGTCGGGGAGGGGGGAGGGGGAGGGAGGGAGGTGTTGGGGTGGGTTGGGAAGAGGGGAGGGGGTTGGGAGGGGTTTTGTTTTGTTAAAGATAAAATGTACTGAAAAACTTTTCAATAAAAAAAGGACATGTTTTAGCAATACATTTAGTTTCATTAGTTAAGAGACATTTTTGTCTTTGCATCTACGGCAGTTCATGTGTTCTGTAGTCCATCGCTTCAGGTTTGCTGATGAAAGCAGAGAAAAGAGATTCAGTTCAGCCCTCTTTGTGTCTCATGCCACCTATGAATAATAATGGAAAACAACTGATTTCCTTACTAGTGACCTAGACTCCATTAGGAGAGACTATTCCAAGTTCAATATCTGCAGTGCCGCATATGTGGATACTCAGATCTGAGCTACGGATGGAGACTTTGAGAAGGCAGATGCTGTATTATCAAAAGTGAGGATACCAAGAGACTTCAGTGTAGGTAAATCTCCTTCAGAGTAAAAGATCTATTCAAGATTCAGATCTACTGCTAAATAACATTTTTAGCCCTTGGCAACAGCTTTTACCACAAATTACTAAGGACACAAATAGAAGCATGACAGTCTTCTTCAGGATCTAGAGAAGGTCCAGTGATGGAATAACCTTTGCATCCATCTTGCTGTTCTACTTTTGTATTCTGGTTTCCCACTTATTGCTATTTCTTGGTGCTTGAACTTTTGGACTTCTCTGATCACTTTCTGTAACATGAGATTATTTCCCAGTTTTGGTTCTGGCCTTGTTGTGACACACTGGGTAGCTTCCAGTTAGCAAATTTTACTCTTCAGCCTGACTTCTATTGCTTCTGGGATAGAATAGAATAGAACTGGGAGGGACCTTGGAGGTCTTCTATTCCAGCCCCCTGCTCAAGCAGAAGAACCTATGCCATCTCAGACAGGTGAATGTCTAGTCTCTTCTTAAAAATCTCCAGTGATGGATTGCCCACGATTTCTGGGGGGTAAGCTGTTCCACTGGTTGATTGTCCTCACTATCAGGAAATTTCTCCTTAATTCCAGGTTGCTTCTCTTTTTGATCAGTTTCCAACCATTGTTTCTCGTCCTTCCCTCTGGTGCTTTGGTGAACAATTTGGCTGTCTCTGCCTTATGGCAGCCCTTCAGATACTGGAACACTGCTATCATGTATCCCCTATTTCTTCTTTTCTTCCGAATAGCCAAACCCAAGTCCCATAGCTGTTCTTGGTATGTTTTAGTCTCCAGGTCTTTGATCATATTTGTTGCTCTTCTCTGAATTTTTTCCAAACTCTTAACATCTTTTTTGTGATATGGTGACCAAAATTGGCTGCACTATTCCAGGTATAGTCTTACTAGGGCTTTCTAAAGCGGTACTAATACTTTGCATGATCTTGATTCTATGCCTCTATTTATACAACCCAGGATTGTATTAGCTTTTTTGGTTGCTGCTACACACTGCTGGCTCATAGTCAAGTGATCGTCCACTAGGACTCCAGGGTCCCTCTCACAGTTACTGTTTTTAAGGAAAGTCTTGCTCAATCTGTATTTGTACCTCTGGATTTTCCTGCCTAAATGTAAGACTTTGCTTTTCTCCACATTGAAACTCATTTTGTTGGATAGGGCCCATTGTTCAAGTTTGGCAAGATCTTTTTGGATCCTCAGTTTGTCTTCTGGGGTGTTGGCTGCTTCTGTCAGTTTGATGTCATCTGCAGATTTGATGAGTTCCCCTTCAATTCCCTCATCCAAGTCATTGATGAAGATATTGAAGAGTACTGGGCCTAAGACAGAACCTTGTGGTACCCCACTGCTTATTTCTCTCCATGTGGATGTAGTGCTGTTGACGACTACTCGTTGAGTACAGTTTGTGAGCCAGCTACAGATCCATCTGTTGGTGATGCTGTCTATTCCACCTTTTCCTAGCTTACGAAGGAGTAGGTTGTGGTCTACTTTGTCAAATGCCTTGCTGAAATCTAAGTGTACTACGTCCACTGCATTTCGCTGGTCTACTAGTTTAGTCACTTTATCGAAGAATGAGATAAGGTTGGTTTGGCATGATCTGTTTTTAACAAACCTGTGCTGGCTACTAGTTATGACTTTGTTTGCTCCTAGTTGTTCGCAGATCTATTTTTTGATTATAACCGTCAACTGTTATTCTGACTTGCATTTGTCATCCAGAACTATCTTCAGAGAGATCCCCTATCAGTAGGTGGTGCCAGAGCTGGCTGTCTACATATTTATATTAAGATGCAGAAGTATAAATTAATATGGTGAGGTGGAGTCTCGAGCCAGTTTGAGATAGCAGTTAAGGCACCAGGCTAGAAACTGGGAGACCATGAGTTCTAACCCTGCCTTTAAGTTTGAAGCTAGTTGGATGACCTTAGACCACCTACTCTTTCTCAGCCGTAGGAAGGAAGCAATGGTAAACCATTTCTGAAAAATCTTGTCAATAAAACTGCAGAGACTTGTCCAAGCAGTCACCAGGAGTCAACATTGGTTTGAAGGCACACAAACACACACACACAAACACACAAAAGCTGGAGTCTGAATCCATGAGGAAGCAGAACTTGGAGAAAGACCTAAATACATTTCCTCTTCCTTTTCTTGAATGTATGTATGTATGTATGTATGTATGTATGTATGTATGTATGTATGTATCTATCTATCTATCTATCTATCTATCTATCTATCTATCTATCTATCTATCTATCTATCTATCTATCTATCTATCTATGTTAAGATATTTAAATTTAATAGCTGGAGCAGTGGGGTTGTGCACGGTTATAGCTGATTGGTTGAAGAATGCTGGCTCCTGTGTGAGACAATCTGCACTGTGATTGGTTGTGGTGGGTGTGGAGGGGGAGTTTCCCTTTTCCCCTGCTTTTTTCTTCTGCATGCCTTGTCTGCTCTGTGATTTACCTCATGATACTCCTGTTTGCCTGACTATCTAGTTTGTTGTATATATTGATGTAAAATATATTTATTTATATAAAACTGCAAGTATGTGTCAGCATCTGTGACTTCATTTGGACACCTGCTGCACAATTCCCTGACAGTTTACTTACTTCTTCATTCAGTTTATATGGCTGCCCATCTCAAACACATAACTCTGGATGGCATTGGCAGGAATGACTGTACAATAGCAGGAGAGAGAGAGATGATAACAAAGGGCAATTGTGAGAAGTCATATAATCATCTAAATGAGAAATAGATAATCCAGAGTTGAAAGGCTTTCAATGCCAACATAACCCATTTCCCCCCTGAGATATTTAGGCCATAATTGCCTAATTATGTTTCCACAATGCCTTTTTCTATTACTGCTGAGTTTTGGTACCTGACACTAATTTTTGTAGACACTAATGAAGACATGACAATACACCTATTGGCACTGCACAGGACTGTTTAATTACTTGTCTGGAAAAGAGAGATAATGTCTTATCATTCCTCAGGGGAAGTCACCTTGTCTCATTTTGAGAGATAATCACCCACAGCTCAGGAGAAAAATATGCCTTACAAAAGTCCAATGTGCAGATGTGCTTCCTTTTAGAGTTTTCCACATGTCTATATACAGGTAGTCCTCAACTTATGACCAAATTGGAACCAGAATTTCCACTGTTAAACAAGGCAGTTGTTAAGTGAGTTGTGCCCAATTTTATGAATCTTTTTGCAATGGTTATTAAGTGAATCACTGCAGTTGTTAAGTGAATCTGGCTTCCCCCATTGATTTTTCTCAGAAACTAGCCGGGAAAGTCACAAATGTCCACATGATGTCAGGACACTGCAACCATCATAAATGCATAGTAAAGGTAAAGGTTCTCCTGCACATGCGTGCTAGTCGTTTCCGACTCTAGGGGCTGGTGCTCATCTGTTTCAAAGCCAAAGAGCCAGCACTTGTCCGAGGACGTCTCCGTGGTCATGTGGCCAGCATGACTAGACGCCAAAGGCACACGGAACGCTCTTACCTTCCCACGTAGTGGTCCCTATTTTTCTACTTGCCTTTTTGCGTGCTTTCAAACTGCTAGGTTGGCAGAAGCTGGGACGAGTAACAGGCGCTCACTCTGCTACGCGGCACTCGGGATTCGACCCGCCAAACTGCCGACCTTCTGATCGACAAGCTCAGCGTCCTAACCCACTGAGCCACCACGTCCCTTGTCATAAATGCATGCCCATTGCAAATTTTGATCACGTGAAAATGTATGTGGGAAAAAGTTGCTTTTTTCAGTGCTGTTATAATTTCAAATGGTCAGTAAAAGAATCATTGTTAGTTGAAGACTACCTGCATGTGCTTTATAAACTCTGTGGCTACTATTGCATATATCTCGCTAAGTTGATATGGTTCGTAAGGACTTTTGGTTGTGCAGTTGTGAAGCCATGTCCAACTCTTTGTGACCCCATGGACCACAGCATCCCAGGCCTGCCTGTTCTCCACTGTCTCCTGGAGTTTATCCAAATTCATGTGCATTGTGTTGATGACACTATCTAACCATCTCATCTTCTGCCATCCTCTTCTCCTTTTGCCTTCAGTCTTTCCCAACATCAGGCTTTTTTCCAAGGAGTCCTCTCTTCTCGTTTGGTGGTGAAAGGCTTCAGCTTCAGTATCTCTCCTTCCAAACAACAGTCAGGGTTAATCTCTTTTAGGATTGACTCATTGGAACTCTTTAAAGTCCAAGTGCTGTGCAGGTTCTGAGGTTTTGCTTGATAAAAAAAATACAAGAAACCAGAAGTTGCCTTTAAACTTTACGTTTTTATTCAGCTGAACAAAGACGGGTTCCTCTAAAAGAGAGAAGCCCCAAATGACAAGAAATCCTTGTATTTATTCTGTCTGATTACATAAGCAATCCACCCAGCAAAGCTGACACAGATAAGATAAAGATTTCACCCAGTAAGGCTGGCACGCTGTAGATAAGAAAGGAGAAAGCAGAAGTAGCTAAAAATGTTCCGTTTTGGGTGTTTCCCTAAAGACATCATACTTTCCCGGGTGGGTTAGGACATTGGGTGTTTTCCATGCTGTCCTTTCATGATCCTGCATCCATGACTCTGCAAGTGCCCAAAGACAGTGGGGCCATCTGCACATATTCACGCTTGATACTTCCTATAGTAAAAGGTAAAGGTTCCCCCGCACATGCGTGCTAGTCGTTTCCGACTCTAGAGGCCAGTGCTCATCTCCGTTTCAAAGCTGAAGAGCCAGCTCTTGTCTGAGGATGTCTCCATGGTCATTTGGCTGGCATGACTAGACGCCAAAGGCACACAAAACACTGTTACCTTCCCACCAGAGTCGTCCCTATTTTTGTACTTGCATTTTTACGTCCTTTCGAACTGCTAGGTTGGCAGAGGCTGGGACGAGTAACAAGCGCTCACTCTGTTATGCGGCACTCGGGATTCGACCCGCCAAACTTCCAACCTTCTGATCGACAAGCTCAGCGTCCTAACCCACTGAGCCACCGTGTCCCTTTGATACTTCCTATGTTGTCTCCTAATTCCAGGTCAAAACAAGGGTCTTCATTAGTACTAAACCACAACAGAAAATCCCAGCCTTTACTTCATTTCTCAGTTGCTGTAAGTTCTCAACTTCTTGCTCAAGTTAACATACATTCAGGCATAATTTCCCAAAAAGACAGGTAGGTTGCACTGAATTTTCCTGGTCATAATCTTTCCAAATCTTTTTTTCTTTATAATCTCCTATGTGTTCAAAACCTACCCCTGGGGTGTTTGTTTTGAGAAATGATATGTCCAAAATACAAGATACAGGTAGTCCTTGACTTACAGCCATTCATTTAGTGGCCGTTCGAAGTTTCAACAGCAGTGAAAAAAGCGATCTTTTTTTTTACACTTGCAGCACTTTTACACTTACGACCATGATCACATCATCAAAATTTGGACGCTTGGCAACTGGCTCGTATATATGATAGTTGCAGTGTCCCAAGGTCATGTGATCATTTTTTGCTACTTTCTGACAAGCAAAATGAACGGGGCAATCAGATTTACAACTGTGTTACTAATTTAACAACTGTACTGATTCACTTAAAAACTGTGGCAAGTAATGTCATAAAATGGGGCAAAGCTCACTTAACAAGTGTCTCACTTAGCAATGGAAATTTTGGGTTCAATTCTGGTTGTAAGTCGAGAACTATCTGTATCCATCAAAAGCTAAACTGTGAGCTGCTGTCCATGGTGCTGTAACACATCTGCCTTATTTGTTTTGTTCCTTGACTCTTCCCATCATGGGTGTGGAGCTATTTAAGTCAGGGGTCTTCAAACTTGGCCCTTTTATGACTTGTGGACTTCAACTCCCAGAATTTCTCAGCCAGGCACACTGGCTGAGGAATTCTGGGAGTTGAAGTCCACAAGTCATAAAAGGGCCAAGTTTGAAGACCCCTGATTTAAGTCATAAGCCTTAAGGTTTTTTATTTTTTTATTGCTCTGGTAACTTATTTGCATAATGCTCTCATGTGTGTATTATTTAACAGTTAAGCATTGTTAAATTATTGTAAGGTCACGGACTGGAAATTCAAAAATATTGTGGGGAAAATAGGAGGCAGGAACATTATGAAGGTCACCTTCAGTTGTACAAAATAAAAATGGGACATAAATCTAGCAAATGAAATAAATAGGCTAAGAAAGCTCTACATAAAGGCTAAGTACTAGAATTTTGTATCTAATATTTAGTCCAGTAATGCAATGATTAAGAAATAAAATAATCATCCGTAAATGAAATGAGAAATGCAGGTGATAAAAACAAATAGAAGGAATAATGAGAAAGAAAAGAACATAAACGTCCATAATTACTTTCACTGAGTGCTTGTAAGCGCTCAAAGCATTCACTGCGCTATTGAGAATAATCAATACAACATAGTTGTAAACTGGTTAGTGGTACAGATTGAAGCTGAAACACAAGCCTGCTTCAGGCATGAAAGAAACTGGTGATAAAATGCTTGCATTTCAGGAGAATAAGGACTAATGAATTAAGTCGCCTGTCCTTATATTGTCCCCACATGTAGAGGACAACTGCTTGTAATTTTTTTATTTATTTATTTCATGTGGCACAGAAAAATGCAGCATGGTGCATAAAATTCACAGAAACAATATATAAAATGTGTATCAAAATATACAACACCAGAGCAGTGAATTATTTTAAAAACACACAGTACAGGTAGCCCTCGAGTTACAATAGTTCACGTAGTGACCATTCAAAGTTACAAAGGCAGTGGAAAAAGTGACACGAGTGTTTTGCACACTTACAATCACTTTAGTATCCCCATGATCATGCAATCCAAATTCAGATGCTCGGCAACTGACTCATATGCAGTTGCCGTGTCATGGGGTCATATGATCACCTTTTGCGACCCTCTGACAAGAAAAGTTCATGGGGAAGCCAGATACACTTCACAGCCGTGTCACTAACTTAACAACTGCGGTGATTCATTTAACAACTTTGACAATAAATGTTGTAAAAATGGGGCAAAAGTCACTTAACAAATGTCTCACTTTGGGCTTAATTGTGGTCATAAGTTGACTAATGGTACGGCACAGCAAAAATGCAACAAAGTGCATAAAATTCACAGAAACAACATATAAAACGGGTATCAAAACGTAAAACCTCAAAGCAGTGAATTAGTTTAGAAACCCATAGTAGTAGGAGTAATGAATAAAATGATGAATAAAATTAAATTATGTATGATCATTTACCGGAGTGACTAAACCCATGGCCAGATATCTAGATAGGTTTAGCCATTGGGCAGCACTGCCTTCAAGATGATGCATTTGATGCAGGGGCCCAGGGAACCTTCTGAGGGGCACTCCATTGCAATACGATATATAATTTGTGGGATGTTCCCGCAGTCACAGTTAGGATTATCAACTGCATTTATATTTCCAGTATTGGCACCTGCCATGGTTAGTTCAGATCTCTTGTGATGCACCCTGGGCAACATGACTCTGTCATGACTAAAGAGTCTACATATTCTGGCTGCTGGATAATAATAATAATAATAATAATAATAATAATAATAATAATAATAATAATAATAATAATAATAATAATAAGAAGAAGAAGAAGAAGAAGAAGAAGAAGAGGAGGAGGAGGTTGGAAGGAACCTTGGAGGTCCTCTAGTCCAACCCCCTGCTCAGGCAGGAAACCTTATACCATTTCAGGCAAATGGCTGTCCAGTCTCTTCTTAAAAACTACCAGTGTTGGAGCATTCACCACTTCTGGAGGCAGGTTGTTCCACTGGTTAGTTGTTCTAACTGTCAGGAAGTTTCTCCTTAGTTCTAGGTTGTCTCTCTCCTTGACTAGTTTCCATCCGTTGCTTTGCCTTCAGGTGCTTTGGAGAATAGCTTGACTCCCTCTTCTTTGTGGCAGCCCCTGAGATATTGGAACACTGCTATCATGTCACCCCTCACCCTTCTCTTCATTAAACTACACATACCCAATTCCAGCAACCGTTCCCTATATGTTTTAGCCTCCAGTCCCCCAATCATCTTTGTTGCTCTTCTCTGTACTCTTTCTAGAGTCTCGACATCTTTTTTACATCGTGGTGACCAAAACTGGATGCAGTATTCCAGGTGTGGCCTTACCAAGGCATTGTAAAGTGGTATTAGTACTTCACGTGATCTTGATTCTATCCCTCTGTTAATGCAGCCTAGCACTGTGTTGGCTTTTTTGGCAGCTGCAGCACCAAAAGCAGCAGCGTGAATGAATATAGAAAATAGGTCGTTGGAAATAGTTTTCTACCTATTGAGGAATTTTATGTGATTTAGGTGTCTGTGGAGATTCTCAGTCATCCAGGTCATGGTTACCATCCCAAAGGTGCTTTTTCAAGAGCCAACTGGACTCGCTTTGTTTTTCCTTAAAGACATTTCATTTGTCATCCAAGAAGATTCTTCAGTTTTGACTGAACTGAATTTAAGAAGCTTCTTGGATGAGAAACGAAATGTTTTCAAGGAAAAACAAAGAAATTCCAGTTGAAAAAGCACCTTTCGGAATATGTGATATAAGATTTTGATTTTCCATGTCTGCACTTACTGGGAAAGCTTGCATGGATAAAAGCTGTTCACCACTTGGTCACCTGGAAAGCAATGAAAGAATATCATATTTATGCGGCCCTCTCTAAACATTAATGTATTACCATAGTTCCTTCAATACCAGAACATTTGTTATTCCCTCCTGCCTAACATTAGGGGAAGAAGTTCAAGGGAAGCATTTTTTTTAAAGAAAAGTCGACATATTATTATATTAAAGTAATTCTATGCTTCCCCCTCTCTTAACCACTCATGGTGGCTTCTAAACTGTAATTAAAAAGTCATATTGTTAAGGTGAGAGATTGCCGGCGGGTGACACCCAGGGATAGGGCCTTCTCAGTGGGAGCGCCTGCCCTCTGGAACCAGCTGCCGGTGGAGCTGAGGACTGCCCCCGACCTCCGATCATTCCGCCGGGGCCTGAAGACCTGGCTCTTTGAGCTCTCGGGCCCAGGCTGAGGAGAAATTTTAATTGGGGTTTTAAGTATACAGGGTCAATTTAATACTTTTTAATTTGGTTTTTTAACTTTTGTATGGTGGATTTTTTAATTTCCTGTAAACCGCCCTGAGTCCTCAGGGAATAGGGCGGTATATAAATGTGAATAAATAAAATAAATAAATAAATAAAAACAAATCTCAACACATTATTAAAATAAAACATCCCCTATTTTAAAAAGAAATAAAAAATGTTTAAACAGTTCAAACAATTTAAAAGCTTGGGTAAACAAGTGTTTTGAATTCCCTCCTAGATTCTAAAGAAATTGGGTCTTGCATCCAGCCCAGAGATGGTTTGTGCATAAAATTCAGTTCAAAACATTTGCCACGCTAATGCATTAACAGAATGGAGGATTCTAAGTCAAGATACTCCTTGACTTAGAAACACAGCCAGGATGAGAATTTCCATTCCTAATCGAGGCAGCTAATTAATTAATTAATTAATTAATTCGCTTATTTATTTAGAAAACATATTTGCTGCCCATCTTGCATCCAATGATTTCTTAAGTAATTCACACCGGATTTTACTGCCCTTTTTTGACAGTTATTAAGTGAATCACTGCAGTTCTTAAGGGATTCATGCATGTGTTAAGCGAACATGGCTTCCCCACTGAGTTTGCTTGTTGGAGGCTGGCTGGGAAGGTTGACTTTAGGGTGTTGCAGCCACTGCTGGTTTCCAAGGGCCCAAATTTTGATAATGTGATTATGAGATGCTGCAATAAGCTTTTTCTGCAGTGGCCACTGCTTTATGGAACATCCTCCACTGAGAGATTAGAATAGCCCCAACCCTGTTGGTCTTTTGTAAGGCCCTACAAAACTGGCTACGCTGTCATTCCTGGTGTGCTGATTGTGTTAAGGTCCAGTTTTCAGGCTGTATTGCTAACTGGCCAAGTACCTCCGCTGCTGTGTATATTTATTTTGGATATTTTTATTGTTTTTAATTGTTATAAAATGTTTTTAAGTGTCTTAATTGTAACATAAGAACAAACTCATCAGGAGAAGATTCAGAAGCCCATCTGCATTTGAAAGACAAAGGTCACTCTTTCGAAGACAGCAAAGTCCACATTCTGGACAGAGAGGACTGCTGGTCAAAGAGGCATTTAGATTGAATAGCCTTCTCCCAACAGAGTGGGAGGGATATAACACCACTTATCTCCTGTTTACAACACAATCCGTTCAGCAATTCCAAGAAGATTCCACACCCATGTGCACCATTCAGGTGACCCTGAGGGCACAGATAAACCTCCAAGTGGCTTCAACGACTCTCAGAAAGAGTGCTAATGGCCAGATGGCTGCAAGGAATATAAATCCTGCCAATTCTCCATCATTCAGTCAGAACTGAAGAAGCTTCTTGGATGAGAAATGAAAGTCTTCAATGAAAAACGAGGACCAGTTGCCTTTTGAAAAAAAGCACCTTTGGGACAACCATGACCTGTATGATTAAGAAGCTCCATAAATAATTGTAATATAGTTTTTGCATTGTGAGCCTCTCAGAGTCATTGATTGAGATGGGCAGCTATAGAAAGTGAATGTTTGCATGCATGAATGGAATGAATGAATAAACAAACAAATAACTAAATGATAGTAAGTGCCAGACTGGTCATAAGTCACTTTTTCTCCCAGTGTTACTGTAACTTCAAATGGCCACTAAACAAATGGTTGTAAATTGAGAACTACTTGTAGCTGATGGTGTGAGACATGAAAAGATCATCCCCAAAGATTGCATTATTTTTGGCAATTGGGAGTCCCCTGGGCCAAGGTGTTGTCAATGGCAAATCCTTTCAACCTAGAAGCTTTGTCAGTGCTTTTGACACAGATACAGACAGCTGATCCTGTTCATACCTCAGTTTCATCTTGAATGTGACATTGCACACCACTGTGAGCACCTTAAATTGGACTCAGCAGGCAGACGGCAACCGGTGAAGTGCTTTCATCACGGGGATTGAAAGGAATAATTGGGAAGCCTCATTCATTCCCCCTGTTGCTGCTGCGTTTTGTGTCAACTGAGATTTCCAGGCTATCTCCAAGTCTACTCCCAAAGCAGGGCTTCATAAGAATCCTAACTTAAGAATGATTTGTGCATGCCTCACTTAATTGAGGTTACCGGTGCTTGCATCTATCAAATCTTTCTTCACTGGATAAGGACACATTTGGTTTATCAGCCAACAATGATAGAAGTCTCTCTAGTCCAGGCGTGTTAAACTGCCAACCCGCGGGGCTGCTTTCATCATACCGAAGCCGCGCTCACCCCATTGCCGTCAATGCAAAAAGAGTCGCGATACGTCACGACATGTCATGTGATGTGGCGAGTTTGACACCCGTGCTCCAGTCTTACATCAACACTAAATCAAGAAGGAGAAGGCAATCTGGACTAGACAGGAGGAATGCCTTCAAGGTGGGGATCTCTTTCCTTTTGCACACTTAACCCCACATAATTGCAAATCTTGGAAACTGAGTGAACCAGGATGCTTCTCTGCTTCTTTTGTTAGAAATACCATCAAGTCAGAAAAATTATCCTGGTCAAATGGCCCAGAATTCTGGCTGATGGGGTGTTTTCTTTCCTCTTCCTTTTGCAATATACAGTGAGGAAGAAAAAGGGGGTGATCCAAAGAGATGAACAATTTAGAGATAAAAAGAACCATTCTCCCTGACCATCTGCAGTTGGGTTCTTGCCATCTGTATTAATGGGATGGTGATTGAGCCTCCACATGGAGAGGGTTAATGAGGCCACTTGATAGTTTAAGCACACTGTATTTCCTCCCACAATTGTGAAGGGGGCAGGAACAACCTTTTCCCTAAGTGCTTGGCAAGGTAAGTCACCATATCAGTTCAAATGCATCAGCCATTCATGCAAATGCTATAATTATCCTTGTAAAGAGCCCTTCTTTTTTGGATCATCTCTGAGATCAACCACTGCCAAAAAAAAAATTGGTTCTGTAGCTTGTGGGGAAAGAGTAGGGTGTGATTACACCAGAGGCGAGTAATATTTAGCACTTCAGCTGGAACTTGGAAACGCATGCAAATCCCTTTATTTGGATTTGGTAGGGATGAGATAAAAAAACGCTACTTGAGGACTGGCTTTGACGAGAACCACTCAGAAGAAAAGCTTCCTGCCTCAGGAAAAGCTTAGAGATGCATCTTGTCATGGCGCATGCCTAGATTTGACCAATGAACCATCTTTCTGATCAGGATGTCCCAAAGGTGCAGGATTTTCTTGGTTTCTTTTTTCCCCCCTTGAAAACATGTCACTACTCATCCAAGTTTCTTCAGTTCTCTAGAACTGGAGTAAGCTTCTTGGATGAGAAGTGACATGTTTTCAAGAAAAAACACACAAAAGGACAACCATGACCTGGACGATTGAGAATCTCCGTAGACACTTCTGACCAGGAAGCCAAGTCAGTTCTCAGCTCCCATCCTCCCAATCTGGGAGTTAGGTTTAGTGTTCACAACTGTTTGCTTCTTGGAACTGAGAGTAACTGGCCCGAGGTCAGCTACGGTAGCTGGCTTCATTTATTTTATTTTATTTTATTTATTTTTAATTCCATTTATATCCCGCCCTTCTCCGAAGACTCAGGGCGGCTTACAAGCTTAGCAGTAGCCTAAGGCCAGATTGGAACTCATGCCTCATGGTTTTTATCCTTTCATCACTACTACACCAAACTGGTTCTCACAGATTCTTATACAATCTTTGCTAATACTAGTTATTGAGAGCCAGCAACTGCTAGAATTCGCTAGAATTTGTATCAAGGATAGAATAGGAATGCAGCCAAGTCAAAATAATAATAAAACTGTTTGGGACTTCCTCCCATTTTTCTTCAAAGAAATATAAAGCTCCGAGGGAGGTAAACTAAAATACAATCACTAGCCCACAGTTACCCAAAGTCCATTGGTTAGGGTTACAATTGGCAGCTTTCGGCCATTCTCTTTCTTCATTTCCAGTATGAAGGAGAATATTTGGAGCTTTGGATTGAAATGGTCCTTGGTGCTCTCTGGGCTTGGTTGTTTTCTTGCAGACATTTTATTACCCAAACTAGATATAACATCATCAGTGCTAGTAAGGAACAAAACAAGGGTGTTAGAAGGGACCTGCACAAGCAGGATACCCCATAACATTTCAGACAAATGGCTGTCCAGTCTCTTCTTAAAAACCTCCAGTGATGGAGCACCCACAACCTCTATAGGAAAGCTGTTCCATTGGTTAATTATTCTCACTTCACTGTTAGGAAATTTCTCCTTAGTTCTAGATTGCTTCATTCCTTGATTAGTTTTCATCCACTGTTTCTTGTCTTTGGAGAATAGGTTGACTCCCTCTTCATTGTGGCAGCCCCTCAAATATTAGAAGACTATCATGTCATCCCAAGTCCTTCATTATTTCTTCTTCTTCTTCTTCTTCTTCTTCTTCTTCTTCTTCTTCTTCTTCTTCTTCTTCTTCTTCTTCTTCTTCTTCTTCTTCTTCTTCTTCTTCTTCTTCTTCTTCTTCTTCTTCTGCCATATCCGTTCACTAGACTAGACAAACCCAATTCCTCAAACCAGCCCTCTAATAACCTTTGTTGCTTTTTTCTGCACTCTTTCCAGAGTCTCTACATCATTTTTATAATAAGGTGACCAAAATTGGATGGAATGGGGTTTTGCTCTATTTTGCAAAAAATTGCAATTATGCGGAAGTAAGTGTGCAAGACAAAAGAGATCCCCTCTTCCAAAGGACTCTTCCTGTGTAATCTGGATTGTGTTCCCCTTTAAGGATCTGACTTGAATCCTTCTTGATTTAGTATTGATGTTGGACACTTAAGTAACACTAGAAAGACTTTTATCATTGTTGGCTGATAAACTAAGTTTGGGTACTGAAAGGACTGCTGGAAAAATAACCAAGCTCAGAGATCACCAAGGATCCCTCATTTCTAGTTCTCCATGTCGCATGATCTAGAAGCTGAATTCCACGTTTCATTGGTCAAAGGGCAGCCATGGCAGATTTAAGACCTGCTGCCCAGCCCTTTTTTAATAGAGCCTGGAATTTCATCTCAGCACTCCAAGCAACCTTTCATTGTGGTGTGGACACCTAGCCTGACGTCTGTTTTTCCATTTCCAAGATAATGGCTGCTTGTAAATTACAGTCTGCTCTGAGTTTTGCGATAATGACCTATTACTGCCTCTTGAAATGGTAAGATCAGTGCCTTTCTAAGTAGCCAATTCCTGGATGCATTAATGGAACTGAAATGACTTTTTTATCGGGATTGAACCTTGATGTCATAAAGTTCAGCTGCCTTCAGAGACCATTAAGAGAAATCCTAGCTGACTGCTCAACTTCTTCACCACCATCACAAGAAATTACCTAGGCAGGCAAAGACTATGGATCGGTGAAATGCAACAGGAAACCTTGGGGAAAGCAAAAAAAAAAAAAAAAGATGAAATTGCAGGCTTACCTGTATTTTAAGGAAAATTGAGGATTTAAGTATAGTTCATGTGTTCAAGTTGGCTGACCAGATTCATATGTCCCAGAGTGATAAGTAAAAGAATAAAAATAATTTCTTTTTCAGTTTGCACACTGCGGAAAATGTGTGATCCACTTTCCAGCTCAAACACATTATCTCAGTATGTATTTTTTTTGGAGGGGGGGGAGTTAAACATCATGCAAATTGGTCTTTGTTTCATATTCTCCATCTATTAAAGGAACAAGATGAAGAGAACTGTTGGACAAAATTAAAGAAGTGTTCAGTTGGAAATGGTTCCAAAGGCGCTTTTTCAACAAGCAACTGGAGTTTTGTTTTGTCCTTGAAGACATTTTGCTTCTCATCCAAGCAGCTTCTTCAGTTCTGACTGAATGGTGGAGGATGGAAGGATTTATATTCCTTGTGGTCATTAGCACTCATTCTGAGAGTTATTGAGGACATCTGGAGGATCCATGCCCATTTGCACTATTCAGGTGATGCTGAGGGCACAGATGAACCTACAAGTGGCCAGTACAACTGTCAGAATGAGTGCTAACAACCAGATGCAAGGAATATAAATCCCTCCTTTGCTTCTCAGCCAAGAAACGTCTTCAGTTCTGAAGCTTCCAGATTCCAAAACATAGCCTACATCTAGAACATATAATAATAGAGTTGGAAGGGACCTCGGAGGTCTTCTAGTCCAATCCCTGCTCAGGCAGGAAATCCTATACAATTTCAGACAAATGGCTTTTCACTGTCTTTTTAAAAGCTGCCAGTGATGGAACACCCACAACATCTGGAGGCAAGAATTAGTTGATTGCTCTCACCATTAGGAAATTTCTCCTTGTGAGGAGAGTCCCACATTGGTATTATCCTAATCTCAGCATTTTGTGCTTCTATTATTTAAGAGAAAACAATAAATAAGAAAGGTTTCAAAAAATTAACTTTTGGCTCTCGGTTTTAGTAAGAAAACATATCAGGAGTAAAATTAGACCTTTAAAATCTGTAATATTTGTAGTCCCCCCCAAGGTTTCCCAAAAGATAACTATATCAATTTTCTACAGAAACAGCAACAGAATAAGAATAAAAAAAAATAAAAACCAGAATTCTGGAAACGCATCTTAGAAACTACACCATATTATTTTATGAAATAAGTGTTCATAGATAATGTTGACTTCATTAGACCTGTGGAACACTTAGCCCTGAATGCTTTCTCATCAGCAGCTCCAATTCTGCACTTAAATATTGGATTAAATTTTTTGGTGTTCAGTTCATTACGATGAGAAGTAGACAGTAAAGTACTTTAACAGAGCTGATAGAAGAATATTTTATTATGTCATCTCTGGATGGCCCAGCTTGTTTTTGAGATGGAATTTCAACACATGAATTTGATATGTACATGATACAAAGTGGCTTCACCACTTTGGCAACTATAGCTAGCCCCGTTAATATTTCTGGATTTGGTCTACCATCTTAAAACTACTAATCATAATCCCCTGATGAAAGTAAAAAAGGTAAAGGTAAAGGTTCCCCCGCACATGCATGGTAGTCGTTTCCAACTCTAGGGGCTGGTGCTCATCTCCGTTTCAAACCCGAAGAGCCAGCGCTTGTCCGAGGATGTCTCCGTGGTCATGTGGCAGGCATGACTAAATGCCAAAGGCGCACGGAACGCTGTAACCTATTTTTCTACTTGCATTTTTACGTGCTTTCGAACTGCTAGGTTGGCAGAAGCTGGGACAAGTAACAGGCGCTCACTCTGTTACACGGCACTCGGGATTTGACCCGCCAAACTGCCGACCTTCTGATCGACAAGCTCAGCGTCCTAACCCACTGAGCCACCACGGCCCTCAGCAAAACAATTGTATACAGGCAATATGACCACAATTAAGGCCAGTATTTTTGTTGCTATGTAAGGGGTTTGTTAAATGAATGCAACCAGTGATGGGATTCAGATATGTGAACCACCAGTTCTCTGTGTGGATGCCGCTTCCCGAAGTCCATTCTGGGCCTGGGCAACAAAAAATTAGCTACTGGTTCTGCTGAACTGGTGCGAACTGGCTGAATCCCACCACTGAATGCACCCAATTTTTACAATCTTTTAAAAACTTGGTTGTTAAGTGAATTACTGTAGTTCTTAAGTAAATTGCATTGTTTTTGAGCAAATCCAGCTTCCTCCATGGACTGTGCTTGTCAGAAGCAGCTGGGAAGGTTACAAATGGTGATCGCATGACCCTGGGATGCTGCAACTTTTGTAAATACATGCCGGATGCCAAGCACCTGAATTTTAAGCAGGTGAGCGTGGGATGCTGTGACAGTCCTAAGTGCAAGGACTGATCATAAATCACTTTTTTCAATTCTTTTATAACTTTGAATGGTCGCTAAAGGAATGGTTATAAGTTGAGGACTATCTGTATTAAGCTAAATGTGTATATTAGATGTCTTTGTTTGTAATCATCCCTTGCTCTTATATTTCATATCTATTTGCACATTTCAGCTAACAGTTACCCTGAACTTGAGATTTATATCTCACTGGGAAATTGTGCTTCAGCTCTTGCAAGCTTCCCACTCCTATTGCGACAAGCATACTTAAAGTTCAAAGTTCGTCCTTTAAGAGTCTCAGTTTGAAGTGAAATAAGAGCCCATTTTCAAGCTATACCAACAGCAAAAATTGCCTTAATTAAAGCTCTACTTCTCCATTTGTGTGGTTCCCTCTCCCATTGTGGTCTTTAATTCAACAACCCCACGGAATGTCAAGAGGTCAGTAGAGTTACCCATGCTTTAACCAGAATAATTGACAGTGAATAACTGCCTGCTATGAGAATGTGCATTTTTTTTCTTCTCTTAAAAATAAACAAAAGGAAATATATTGAGGGTTTTGGATGAAGAAGTTAAAATTCACAGGATGCGAAGGCGTGTTTTCTACATCCACAGATTTCTGCAGGTGTAGATCAAGCTTGTTGAAATCCCCTTATAATCATCGTTATTATAACAAGAATACAATCATCACTATAATCACCATCACTTACTATTTGTATTAAAATATACAAGGCACTTTGCAAGGAAGCTTCTAGGCCTCATCCAGACAGACGAGAAATAAAGGGATAATTTTTAACTCATGGCACAAATACAGGATATGCAAAGGCAATGTGCGGAGATGGAGCAAAACTTCTCACCTAGAGAATGGTCCAATAAGAGACAGCACACAGGTAGTCCTCAATGTGCAACCACAATTGAAAATTTCTGCCGCTAAGCAAGACATTTGTTAAGTGAGTTTTGTCCCATTTTCTTGCCACAGCCATTAAGTCAATCACAGCAGTTGTTAAAACTAGTAACATGGTTGTTAAGTGAACCAATGGCTTGCTTCCCCATTGATTTTGCTCGTCAGAAGATTGCAAAAGGTGATCACATCACGCCGGGACACTGCGACCTCCATAAATACATGCCACTTGCTCAGTTTCTGAATTTTGATCACATGGCCATGGGCACGATGTGAAAAATGGTCATGTCACTGTTTTTCAGTGCTGTTGTAACTTTGAACAGTCACTAAATGAATGGTTGTAAATTGAGGACTACCTGTACTGGGTGGGGGCAGAGACTCAGAGGGAACCCCCCTTAGCTTCTTGGGCGGTAAAGGAGATGTGGGAGAGATATACTTTCATACTTGCAAGTTCCTTTTTTTGTAATTTTTTTATTAATTTTTCCATACAATTCAATAGTACTTATTCAACAGCGTGTTGTCTGAGTTTATCATTCACTCATACAAATTTAATTCCTAATCTTTTGTTCTTTTCTCCAGCCGTTGATAAAACAAGACCCAAATCTGATAGTATTCCGTTTCTTCTTTTTCTTTCAAGCTCATACTGTATTTAGTCTGTCCATTTCTGCACATTCTAGTATTTTATTTAATTGTTTCTTCCTCTGATGGTATTTCTTCCTTTTTCCAATATGGTGCAAATAGGATTCTTGCCGCTGTTATCACATGCAAAATCAAATATATACTTTGTTTTTCAACCTTTTCTGCCACAATACCTAATAAAAAAATGTTCAGGTTCCTTTTAATGCAAGTTACTTCGATGTAGCCTTACAATAAAGTAAAATTAGCTCACTGGTCATGTTTCCTATTTGGTCAACCAGGTAAACCTGTTTGGAAAGGAGACACCCCCAATAGACTCTACCCATCTTACCTGATTCATCAAAAGGAGTATACTCCAGGTACCACGAGCTAAATAATGTCAGCTAGCAGGATCTTTCTGCCATGGTGACACCCTTTGGGATATCAGCCCCCTGAAATTAGATTGATCTTATCCCTGTTGGTTTTTCATAAGGCCTTGAAAACTTGGTTTTGTGCCTGAGTCTGTGTGGTGGAGTATAGTCTAGGACAGGGGTAGGCAATCTCGGCTCTTTTATGACTCATGGACTTCAACTCCCAGAATTCCTGAGTCAGCTATGCTGGGAGTTGAAGTCCATGAGTCATAAAAGAGCCGAGGTTGCCTACCCCTGGTCTAGGAGCCCTGGTGGCGCAGTGCTTAGAATGTAGTAGTGTAGGCAAACTCTGCCTGCAGCCAGGAGTTTGATTCTGACTGGCTCAAGGTTAACTCGGCCTTCCATCCTTCCAAAGTCAGTAAAATGAGGACCCAGATTGTTGGGGACAATAGGCTGACTCTGTAAACTGCTCAGAGAGGGCTGTAAAGCACTATGGAGCAGTATATAAGGTTAAATGCTATTGCTATTCCCAGGAGGGGAGGGGCTGCATTCCAGAGGACCAAGAGGCAACAAAGATTAGATAGTTTGGTTTGGAGGAAGAGGGTCAAGACAGCTTCTTTCTAAGAGTTCCTAGAATATATCCTTAATGATGCAAGTGGTTTGTTTTAGTTTGACAATGTTTCTAATAATAATAATAATAATAATAATAATAATAATAATAATAATAATAATAATAATAATAATAATAATAATAATAATACATGGCAGTGCCTGGAGACAGCAGAACAGACGAGAAAGAACTGGAGAAGATAACAAAATACAAACACTTACAAATAGAAATAGAAAGACTGTGGCAAAGGCAAGCAAGGGTGGTACCAATAGTAATAGGCGCCTTGGGTGCAATCCCAAAACAACGGGAGCACCACTTGAACACCATCAACGGCATTGACAAATTCGCCATTAGTCAATTGTAAAAGTCGGCCTTACTAGGAACTGCTTCCATCCTGCGACGATATGTGTAATACCATCAAACATCCACATCTGCCTATCCCAGGTCCTTGGTAAGGACTCGATAGGTAGACAAAAATGCCAAATCCAGTCTGAACATCTGACTGACTGTGCAATGATTAATAATAATAATAATAATAATAATAATAATAATAATAATAATAATAATAATAATAATAATAATAATAATAATAGTAGTAGTTGGAAGGGACCTTGGAGGTCATCTGTTCCAACCCCCTGCTCAGGCAGGAAACCCAATACCATTTCAGACAAACGGCTGTTCAGTCTCTTCTTAAAAACTTCCAGTGTTGGAGCATTCACCGCTTCTGGAGGCAGGTTGTTCCACTGGTTAATTATTCTAACAGTCAGGAAGTTTCTCCTTAGTTCTAGGTTGCTTCTCTCCTTGATTAGTTTCCATCCGTTGCTTCTTGTCCTGCCTTCAGGTGCTTTGGAGAATAGCTTGACTCCCTCTTCTCTGGGGCAGCCCTGAGATATTGGAACACTGCTATCATGTCCCCCCTCGTCCTTCTCTTCATTAAACTAGACATACCCAATTCCAGCAACCGTTCCTTATATGTTTTAGCCTCCAGTCCCCTGATCATCTTGGTTGCTCTTCTCTGCACTCTTTCTAGAGTCTCAACATCTTTTTTACATTGTGGTGACCAAAACTGGATGCGGTATAGGTGAGGAGCAATAAAGGAAACTGCTTAAAAGTAACTCAAGTGTCTTTCTTGATCTCTGGAACCTGGCAGACAGGGCTTGTAAGCATGGTTGTGTGAAGGATTGGTTGGTTAATGGTCAGTTGCTATGTGTTTTATTTTTATGCTGTGTATTTTATTTATTTTAAGCAGCCCAGATTTATGTAAAAGTGAGAATGTTACGGTTATTCCTTGAAAGTTTTTTAGAGAACAACCGCTTTCCACCTTGCCTGTCCCTTGCACAGTAGCTAAAAAAACAGAATATTAAAATTCATTGAAGAGGCTTATTTGCAATGAAACCGAGTTGGAAATGGAGGCTTTAAAAGAAAAGCTTCAAAACTGAGAATATGTTCAGGAGTCCACTTTACAATAACCGTTCAAATGGGATTTTTCGTCTGGATTTTCTTTGGTTAAAAAATGAAGTTTGAGTAAGGAAACAGGAGACGTTGAGTGGATGGTTTGAAATGTGTGAAAGTGAAGTAAATCAGAAGTGGTGTGAATCATTCCTCTTTCATTCCAAGGCAGGCCTCATGCATAATTTTCTATTAGTTGGACGTTTTCACACTTTAGCGTGCTCACATTTTTTCTTTGGCAGTGCGGGTGGGCGGGGGAACGGGTTGAAAAGCACAGTTTGTAATGTCTTACCTTCAGGCAATTCCTCTGCTTACATCTGTCTGCTGTGAAAATGTTTGCCTTATATTTTCCCCAGTAAAGAAGATCATCAAAATGATTAGAGGATTTGAACTGCCATCCTAAATGGGAATATCTATTCATAATATTGATTCATTCAGTTTATATAGCTACACAGGGTCAGGGTACATTCAGGAAACAGAAAATGGATTCTCTTATCAATCAATCATTCAATCACTCACATACATACATCATACATACATACATACATACATACATACATACATACATACATACATAGATACAGGCTTCAATTAAAAATAAAATAGAAAAGTAAACCTGTCAAGTTAGGTGATAGAAATATACCAAATCATGCACGTGGGAAATGAAGATAGAGAACAGCACTCTCTTTCACAAGGTTAGAATTTGTACCTTGCATTATGCAGAGAGCTTTGGGGCCAATACACATGGATGAATAAATTTAACTCTCAGTTAAACCATGAATTTGGATGTGAGAAAATTTACCAGTTTTAAATTAGATGGTTTTAAAATGGGTACAGACAGGGACTGCTTCAAGGGAGTTAAAAATCTTAAAGATGGTAAGCATAGGGCCATGACCAAAATTGTGTGCCTCATGCATACAATGGTGACACCATATAATGGCCATCTTTACTGTATAAATCCATAAAGATGCATTTTTACCCATTAGAGCCAATTTGGTCTAGTGGTTAAGACAGTAGCTAGAAAGCTGGAGCCTATGAATTCAAGTCATGCCTTAGCAAATGAAAGCCAGCAGGGTAACTTTGGAACTGCTTGCCTGCCGAAATCCGGATGGCCCCCGACCTTCGCACCTTCCGGTGTGACTTAAAAACCTACCTATTCCAGCAAGCCGGCCTGGCCTGATAGATTCTGGGGTTTCATTTGTTTTACTATTGTTTTACTGTATACTTGCCTTGCTCTGTACACCGCCCCGAGTCCTTCGGGAGAAGGGCGGTATATAAAAACAAACAAATAAATCAATAAAATAAATAAATAAACTGTGGGCCGGTCACTAGGAGACTGTGAATTCTAGTCTTGCCTTAGGTATGAAAGCTGACTAGGTGTCTAGGTCAATCAAGAGGAGACTGTGAGTTCTAGTCCCACCTTAGTAATGAAAGGCGGCTGGGTGACTTTGGGGCAGGGATAGGCAACCTCGGCTCTTTTATGACTCATGGACTTCAACTCCCAGAATTCCTGAGTCAGCTATGCTGACTCAGGAATTCTGGGAGTTGAAGTCCATGAGTCATAAAAGAGCTGAGGTTGCCTACCCCTGCTTTGGAGCAATCCCCAGGAGACTAATAAAGTTTGACTGGGCTTCCCCGGGCATGATGGGAAATTCTAAGTGGTGGCCTGTCCTGATGAAAGAGTCTAATAAGGGAACTGAGAGAGTATTATTTGAGCATGGGACCCACGCCAAGCACCCCCTCAGCTCTTTGTTATCAATCAATTTATCTGATGAAGGTTTCAGACTCTTGTCATTTTTCAGCATCAGTTCTGAACTCCAGATAGTTCTCTCCACTTTGATGGCATGAATACGGATGTACAGTGAGAGGGTAAATACCAAAATCAATAGCTCAGCCGTTTCATATTTGAGCTAACACCGGCATACACGCCATCTGGTCCTGGAGATTTATTTTTCCATTTAATCTGTCAATTTACTCTAACTGCTCTTCTTCCATTTGTGTCAAAGAAAGACAGCATAATAGCACAGGGCAAGGAAAGCTGCCAATGCTTAAGCTATACTCCCTATAGCTGCGGAGGCACTGAATTACCAAAAGAAAAGAAAAGAAAAGAAAAGAATTTCAGGATAAAATTGTCCACTTGAAAGGTGCTAGATATCATAGATACTGTAAGCACAATTCAGATGCTTCGGCATCCGAGATAATGTAACAGTCAGAACAGGGCTACTTCCCCCCCCCCCCGCCTTGGCTGGGATTCAAAATGTTGCAGAGTAAGCATAATCATAATCATAATAGTAAAGTTGGAAGGGACCTTGGAGGTCATCTAGTCCAACCCCCCCCGCTCAGGCAGGAAACCCTATACCATTTCAGACAAATGGCTGTTCAGTCTCTTCTTAAAAACTTCCAGTGTTGGAGCATTCACAGCTTCTGGAGGCAGGTTGTTCCACTGGTTAATTGTTCTAACTGTCAGGAAGTTTCTCCTTAGTTCTAGGTTGCTTCTCCCCTTGGTTAGTTTCCATCCGTTGCTTCTTGTCCTGCCTTCAGGCACTTTGGAGAATAGCTTGACTCCCTCTTCTTTGTGGCAGCCCCTGAGATACTGGAACGCCGCTATCATGTCCCCCCTCGTTCTTCTCTTCATTAAACTAGACATACCCAATTCCAGCAACCCTTCCTTACATGTTTCAGCCTCCAGTCCCCCGATCATCTTTGTGGCTCTTCTCTGTACTCTTTCCAGAGTCTCAACAACTTTTTTACACTGTGGTGACCAAAACTGGATGCAGTATTCCAAATGTGGCCTTAAGACATTTCAGCGTACTTGCAATATAATTTTGGGAGATTGCTTTTAGATCTGAGCTTTATTCTAATGTTGTTTTATGGCTGCCACAAAGAAAAGGGGGTCAACCTATTCTCCAAAGCATCTGAAGGTAGGATAAGGAGCAATGGATGGAATCAAGGAGGAGAACCAACGTAGAAGTAGGGAGAAACTTCCTGACAGTCAGAACAATTAACCAGTGGAACAACCTGCCTCCAGAAGCTGTGAATGCTCCAACACTGGAGGTTTTTAAGAAGAGACTGAAATTGTAGTTGCTTCAACACTCAAGGTTTTTAAGGAGAGATTGGACAGCCATTTCTCCAGAGCGATACAGAGTCAGGGCAGGGGGTTGGACTAGAAGATCTCCAAGGTCCCTTCCAACTCTGTTATTCTGTTATTCTGTCTGAAAGATGTTTAAAGGTTTTTGTCTTGTATTATGAGCTGCCCAGAATCACAAGATTGAAATAAACAGCTAGGTAAGCAAGCAAGTAAATGAAAACATCTCTTTCTCCTGGACTCATATATAAGCTAAGCCTTAACTGGATTCCTTAAACACAGGAGAAAAGGAGCCAGTTGGATCTCCATGGCTCAGTTGTGCTTGTAAGTCAAGGACTGCCTGTACTAAGATCTTATGGGCCAGTGAAGATATTTTAAGAACTACGGAGTAAGAGAGAAGGCAAATAATTAAGCAAAAGGGTCTCAGTAGCAGAGAGGAAATGAACCTCCAACAGACCTGAAGACCACAAAAAACATCTTGAGAACTTTTGAGACCTCTTGATGACACTGAGAGCCTCCAACTCAGAGAAGGACAAGTGTGTCCACAGCTGGGTGGGAAACGATAGTGAAGGGATTTTCCAAAGCTGAAGCTTTGGAACCCCAACCATCTAAAGCCTCCAAACAAGCCTGTGCAAAAAATGATTTTAAAAACAGACATGAAGAAATTGTTAGTTAATAGACACATCCATAAGAACAAATGAAAGAAAGCAGAGAACAATTAGAAACACCATCTGGAGCAGTTTACCTGGTCGATATATTTCGTCAGCCCATCTGTTCTCTTTCTGTGAGCCACATCGCATGGATAGGAGAATTGAGAATATTTATGGAAGATTAGTTAGATCAAACTGTTGTCCCTCCAACTGTTTGATTCTAGGCAAGGGAAAGACAATTACATAAATCCATTATTAACATCTAGCCAAACTTTAGGATATTTTACCTCTGTTTATGATGAACCTAAATGTTAGAAAGTGCTTCCTGGATCATTCCACTGGAAATATTTCAGGCCTGGACTAAGTTCAGCGAATAGACAGTGTCAGAGATACATTTGCAGTCAGGGGAATTTGTTTAATAGGATGGAATTCCCATTTTAGGGGAAAATTATATAGACTTCTTCCATTCTTGTTGGCTCCACACTATTCCATCTAATCAGTGGTGGGATTCAGCCAGTTCGCAACACTTTGGCAGAACCGGTGGCTAATTTTTCGTTGCCCAGGCCCAGAATGGACTTCCGGAAATGGCATTCCCATAGAGAACCAGTTGTTCACATATTTGAATCCCACCACTGCTTCTCATGCTTTCTAGCTTATTTGCCTGAGATACACACTAGTAGAATTTTTGGATATGAAAATCCTTGTTATGTGTTAGTTCCCAGCTCTCTTTCTAATATGCCTTCCTTACATTATCCATTAGGTAAAGGTAAAGGTTCCCCCACACATGTGTGCTAGTCGTTTCCAACTCTAGGGGCTGGTGCTCATCTCCGTTTCAAAGCCGAAGAGCCAGCGCTTGTCTGAGGACATCTCCATGGTCATGTGGCCGGCATGACTAGATGCCAAAGCGCACAGAACGCTGTTACCTTCCCACCGGAGTGGTCCCTATTTTTCTATTTGCATTTTTACATGCTTTTGAACTGCTAGGTTGGCAGAAGCTGGGACGAGTAACAGGCGCTCACTCTGTTACGCGGCACTCGGGATTCGACCCACCAAACTGCCGACCTTCTGATCAACAAGCTCAGCGTCCTGAGCTGCCGCGTCACTTGATACATTATCCATTAGTGCTTTTTTTTTAAAAAAAAACAAGCCAAACCCTCTCATACTGCCCTGTACAATGCAAGCTAGTCATGCTAATAATTCAGTGTGACATTGTTCCAGATTGTCTCAAGCAACTGTTTCCTGAAAAAGCCACACCAGAGGATATGGTGTGCTTTGAAAGCTGAAATGTCTTTTTCTCATAGCACCAGGCCATGGTTTGTTAGTAGAACAACTCACAATATTTGAATACCTATATCACACTAAAGCAGGGGTGTCAAACTGCCGGCCCATGGGCCTGATGCATCATGCCGAAACTGTGCCCATCCCATTGCTGGCAATGGAGAAAAAGTTGCGATACGGCATGACACGTCATGTCACATTGCGATTTTGACACCCTTGCACTAAATTATAAATCATGGTTTACAAAACACAGTGAGTAGAAGTTTGTACCATTCATATGGTTAAACCAATGAATTCACATTATGATTTAGCACAAGATTTTAATCCAATCAGTATGTTTATAGAGTATCCTGTTAGACCTGCAGTGTGATGCCATAAAATATGGATAATAAAAACTTGTAGAACACTTTCTTCAACCTAGTGTCACTGTGCTGTATTGCTTGAGTGTTTGGAACATTTCTATCCTAACACAGATGGCAAATGCTAGGGTAAAAGGAGGCAAACTAAGATTAAGAACATTATAGATACAGTGGTACCTCGGTACTTGGCGTTAATTGGTACCAGGAGGTGAGATGAATACTAAAAAGGACGAATTCCAAACAAACCACATGACCTACCTTTGTTTCAGCTAGGAAGAACTTTCTGTCTGTCCTTTTTCCTATGTCAGTGAACTTCCCAGCATGGCTGACTTCCTGTCCATTCTCTGCACTCATTCGCCTCTTCCTATCACAGCATGTCAAATACTAAACAAATGCTGAGTACTGGGACAACATTTTTACATCCAAATGCACCGGGTAGCAAATTGGTCAAGTTTCGAAGCAGTCATGTACTGAGGTAACACTGTACCCATATAATTATTAAACAGAAGAGCAAAATACACATTCACTATAACCCCAAACAATTCAGCTTTCCATAATCTCCCTGTATGGACAAATCCTAAGACACACAAAAATGTCATTATTTTTTTTTAAAAAGAGGATGTCCTGGTCTTTGGGGGAATCAGTAAATAAATTGACCACCATCAATAAAATGCTAGAACCCAACATCTCTATTGGCTGACCTAGCTTCCCTCTCTTCCCCTTAATATATTGGATTTCAGATTACTTTTTTTTCCAGGTTAAGGAAAAGTTCCACATATTTGGAATGTACCAAATGAGAGAAGTCCAGGGGGGGGGAGAGTGGGATCATACAAATCAAGATGATGGTGATGACTATGAAATATTGGAGCCGAGGTCTTGCCTTTTTCCTCTCTTCTGTCCCCCACCCCCCATTGACCTTAGGAACCAGACTGAAGGACCCTGAGCTAGTCAGTTCTATAAAAAGAGAGAAAGAGATCAGAGGCAGGATAAGAGTTCATTATGAATTGCAAAATAGCAATACAAAGAGAGGACATAGCAGGATTTTGACATGTGGCTCAGATATTTGTAGCCACTGATACATACCAATATCTTTGTCCAATAATGCTTAACTGGTCCATTACCTGAAAACGGTTTCTATATTTCCCCTATTGTTCCTGGTATGAACACATCATATTATTTTAGACACTTTTCTGCAGTGCCTATCTAGTCACTTAGAGTGTCTTCTAATGCCATCCAGCCGAGGAAATGTGAGGATTGTCCCCATTATTCTTATATTAGCACAATGATGGGTTGGATGAATTAAAGATGTCTCCTCATTATTGAGTTGAAATGCTGTCGTCCAATATCTGAGTCAACAGAAAACTATGCTGGCATGAAATTGGCAATCCTTATTGCCAATCCCTATCCTTCCTCTCCTGCTTCAGTTCCTAATCATTTCAGGGGCGATAAACCATGACATATCTTATATAGGGGAATGGCTGTTGAAGATGTCATAAACAAACTGCAGAGATACACCTAATGCTTTCTAAAGGTAGAATAATAGAATGCCTTTTCATATGGGTTTCCAAGCATATTTCTGTTAACTCAAATATAATTGTTTTATTGGTCCCAGGTTTTTTTTTAATTTAGTTTTTTTGTGTTTTGAAGACCAAATGAAAGTCAAGTGATTCACAAAACTTGCTCGTTTGTTTTGAAGATCCAATGAAAGTAAAAGGATCCATGGAACTTACAAAACACATGGAACTTGCAAAACATTCTCAGTTTAAATAATGCAATTAATTAATTAAGCTGTTGGTTGAACAGGGGCATCTATTACTCCAATACAAAGGTTGTGGCTGCCATATTGACTTTTTGTCACTTCTTTTCAGATGCCCCTGTAGCTGAAATCAACCAGTAAAGACACTGAGTATTTGTCTTACCCTTCCTTTCTTTATACTATTATAAATAGATTCATTTATGTCCCTGATCAAATTTGGGACCCTATCCTGGGAACAGGGAAGTTAAAATCTTCTGTAATTTCTTTGATATATTCCATTCTCTTATACAGGGGATTTAAAGTCACTTTTTGCAGTGATTAAAGCAGCATTTCTCACCTGGCAACATTAAGATATGTGGACTTCAACTCCCAGAATTCCTTAGCCTGCCATGAAACTAGGAGATTATGAATTCTGCGGGATCCAATATGAGTTGGTCACTGGGACCAAAGTTTTGTTCTTCCAAGCTTTTGGGCTCATGCTGGAGCCCAGCCTCAGGAAATTTCTCTGTCTCCAGAAGGTGTGCGCTCATTCTGGAGAGAGAGAATTTCCTGGAGGATGGGGTCCAGCACCAACCCAAAAGCTTGGAAGAATAAACCTTTGGCCCCAGTGACTGACTCAGATTGAATCCTGCAAACGTATCCTAGGACAGGGCTTTTCAACAAGTGGTACGTGTACCACTAGTGGTACCTTGACACCTGGCAGGTGGTACGTGAACGACGGGTTGAACAGCACTGTAAAAAAAAAAGTAAAAAAAAAGTGTAAAAGTGGATGAGGTGAAGCAACAGCAGCACCTCACAGGCTTGTGGGAAAGTCAGCTGGAACTGCACGTTGCCTGGGTCCCACTGAGAGCCCAGGATCAAAGCGTGCAGCTCCAGCTGATTGGTGGCAGCCTTGGGGGTGGCAGGCAGCCTCACGCAGTCTTTGGGTGGAGATTCAGTTGGAGCTGCCAGAGGCATTGCCTGCCTGGGTCCTGCGGAGAGTCCAGGATCAGCAGGATCAGTGCGTGCAGCTCCAGCTGATTGGGAGTGGCAAGCAGCGTCACACAGTGTTCAGGCAGAGATTCAGCTGGAGCTGCGCAAGGCATTGCCTGGGTCCTGCTGAGGGGGAGAGAAGAGAGGATATTAAAGGGGCTGAGAGGATATTAAAGGGGGGGTGAGGACTACCTGTACTTTATCACTTTTTTCCGGGTTTTTTTTTGTGGTCATCAGGTTTTTGACACTTTGCTAGGTGACTGGTGGTACTTGAATATTGCCATATTCTAAAAGTGATACAATGGGTGAAAAGGTTGAAAAGCCCCATCCTAGGATGTGTATATTTGCCTTCATTCACGAGTTCTAGCTCTAAACATAGGCATGAAGCCAGTTGGGTGATCTTGAGCCAGTCTTTCTCTCTTAGCCCCAGGAAAAAGGCAAGGGCACTTTTGAAAAATGTCATGAAAATTCCCTGGGCTTCTTGATGTAGATGTAAGTCAAGAGCAACGTAGAAGAAAAAGGATTTCAAACAAAACTTCACTAACCCTTTTGGGATTAAATAACATTTTTTTGAAGCCTGCAGACTACCGTATGTATATGCCTCTGGTTTAACAGAACTGCTTTTCAAAAAAATAAAATAAAAAAAATCTAGTAAATAATGGAGGATAGGGAGACGAATGAAGCAATACTGAAGTAATTGGGTATTGAGTCCAATATTAAATTAATTTTTGCAGTATTTCCCATTAGTGTTTCGTAAATGGCTCATGAGTTATTGGTAAAAAACATCTGAGTTGTGATTATTCTCTAGTTACCTATTTTTTATTAGTTGTGTAGTTGCTTTTTATCCATTTTGTTTCAAGTTATTTTCATGGCTTGTTGTTGTTGTTTTTTAAAAAAACCAAACATTATAGCATAAATGTTAGAATGCAGTGGATGGCCTTGAAAAACTGCTGAGAATCTTTTGATTGAGTAGGTAAAAAATAGAATAACGCACTCAATCACTCAATCCCTCACTCACTCCAAGAGAATAATTTCCCAACTTAAAAATTAAAGCATCTCTAACTCATAAATATTTCATTTGACTACACCACATTTAAAACAACGTAGGAAATTAGTGGTAATTAATTTCAATTCCTGAGCAATTAGAAATGACTAACTTGAATATAATTTAAGCCTGAAGACAGAACGTTGCTTTCAAGGGTATCTGTTGGGGGAGGGGTCTTGGGCACAATAAGGCAGTTGCAACAGCCAATCAGAGTTCTTCTCCTTTGTATGCGCAGTATAATTTACATACAAAGGGGTGGGGCTTGATTCTCTGCCACAACTTATTGATTTCCCCTGCAGACCTTCTTGACTGCATTTATATCTATCTCACCATAATTGGAATAGTTATTTTAAAGGAGCTTAATTGGAAAATAATGTTAGGAGTGATTACTGTGATTATAAATGAGTTTTTTAAAGGGTGTTTCCTACCTTCGTCTCCTTTTTCACATCATTCCTCTTGCAATGAACAAATCCCCACAGTTGGATAGCTGCAGCTCAGAAACCATCAACGGACATCTTGATGTTGCCATTTAGCCTGGTGGGCAAACATTGATCATCTACATTTGATTACTGTAATATGATCTCCCATTTTTATGTTGCTAAATAAAATATACATATATGTTATATTTGATTAATATAGCCCAGCAGTTCAAAATTTCATCTCCTCCCAACTGGTGCCTAGAAGACATGAAGTAACTGAATATCCTAGAACTCCTAATTAACATGAACCAGTCTGGGGATACTTTGGGAGCCCATTTGAGTCTAGTGGTTTAGGCTAGAAAGCGTGAGACTGTGAGTTTTAGTTCTTCCTTAGCATGAAAGCCAGTTGGGTGACCTTGGGCCAGTCATTCTCTCTCTCTCAGCTTACTTTACCTCACAAGGTTGTTGTTGTGAAGAAAATAGGAGGAAAGTGTGTTGGATATGTTTTCTGAGATTTGTAAAAATAATAAAGGGGAAAATAAAATAAGTAAGTAATAAATATATACATACAAATGGAATGGAATGGAATGGAATGGAATAGAATGGAATGGAATTGAATGGAATGGAATGGAATAGAATAGAATAGAATAGAATAGAATAGAATAGAATAGAATAGAATAGAATAGAATAGAATAGAATAGAATAGAATAGAACAGAATAGAATATTTGATTTGGCCAAGTGTAATTAGACAGACAAGGAATTTGTCTCCAGTGCAGAAGCTGTGTACATGTAAAGCAGCAAAATCATCATCATCATCATCATCATCATCATCATCATCATCATCATCATCATCATCACAGTAAGAGAGAGTAGTAAAGAAGATAAGAACGGTAATAATAATATTACAGTCCCACAACATAAGTAAATATACAGACATTAGATAATATTTTATTTTATTTTTTTATTTTATTTTAATAATATTTCTATACCGCCCTTCCCCCGCAGGACTCAGGGCGGTGAACAGGGCAAGAATAAAAATACAAATTACAAAAGTTAAAACTAAATTAAATAAATGCCCACATACTAAAATAGATATTTAAAACCTAATAAATAGCCCCCGATCCCCCCATCAGGCCAGGCCAGCTTGTTCAAAAAAGTATGTTTTTAGCTCGCGGCGAAAGGAGCGAAGGTCGGGCGCCGTCCGGAGCTCAACCGGGAGCTGATTCCATAGCTCCGGGGCGCCCACAGAGAAAGATCTCCCCCTGGGGGCCACCAGTCGACATTCTCTGACCGGTGGCACCCTGAGGAGGCCCTCTCTGTGGGAACGCACAGGGCGGAGGGAAGTCGATGCCGGCAGCAGGTGTTCCCTCAGGTACTCCGGCCCCCTGCCATGGAGGGCTTTGAATACCATTACTAATACCTTGAATCTCACCCGGAAGGCAACCGGCAACCAATGCAGCTCACGGAGCAGAGGTGTAACGTGGGAGTATCGGGAGACTCCCAACACAACTCTCGCGGCTGCATTCTGTACCAGTTGGAGCTTCCGGGTGGTCCTCAAGGGCAGCCCCATGTAGAGAGCGTTGCAGTAGTCAAGTCGAGAGGTCACGAGCGCATGAGTGACCGTGCATAAATCATCCCGGCTTAGATAGGGCCGCAACTGGCGCACCAGGCGAACCTGGGCGAAAGCCCCCCTAGTGGTTCAGGTGTTCTGTCCCTGTGTTGAGCTGTTTGGGTGTGTAATGCCCTATACTACCAACCTGAGAGGAGGAGTTGAAAATAACAACAACAACAACAACAACAATAATAATTTGTCTGAAATGTTATAGGGTTTCCCACCTGAGCAGGGGGTTGGACTAGATGACCTCCAAGGTCCCTTCCAACTTTATCATCATCATCATCATCATCATCATCATCATCATCATCATCATTATTACTATTGTTGTTGTTGTTGTAACTCCTCCTCTCAGGTTGGTGGTATAGGGCAGTGATGGCGAACCTTTTAGAGACCGAGTGCCCAAACTGCAACCCAAAACCCACTTATTTATCACTGAGTGCCAGGTGGGCATGGCCTACTGGGTGGGTGTGGCTGTGGTGGTCATGGAAGATTGGGTGGGTGTGGCCAAGGTGGGTGTGGTCACCTCAATGTCGCTCATGGGGAGGGATACCTGTGGGGGGCAGCTGGTTGAAAAGGGACAGTTGCCACCTCCGAGGCATGGCGCAGGTGCCCACAGGGAGGGCTCTGAGTGCCGCCTCTGGCACCTGTGCCATAGGTTTGCCACCACTGGTATAGGGCATTACACGCCTAAACAGCTCGACACAGGGACAGTTTTTTTTCATAAAACAGTTTATGCCCAGGATGTGAGGGGTCTGTAGATATTTTCTCACCCCTCCTTTTGACCCACACAATATCCAGGTCTTCTATGGAAGTCAGGCTGGTTGCAACTGTTCTTTCTGCAATCCTAACTATCTGTTGGAGTCTGTACCTGTCCTTTTTGGTTGCTGTACCATACCAGACAGTTATAAATGACAAACTCAATAATACATACATACATTGCTGCAGTTTATAGTTTGGGCTTGCTCTTCTAGGTGTTCTGTAGTGGTTCTGGCATTCTCTTCACAGTTTTCCCAGAATGGTGTGGTAGATTTGAGCAGTGCTTCACAACTTCAGCAACCCTTGACTTGTACCAGAAAGAATCCACTCTTTTCTTTCAAAAGGTATATTAGTTTTTGATAGACGATACAATGAAAATACAAAAGTAAATAGCGGAAAAGATGGGGAGGGGAAAATGGAGTAGAGAATTGAGATAAGGGAGAAAAAAAATAAAAAAGGCATTGACTTTTGACTTCCTTTGGTGCAATAGAATGTCAACTTCAAACCTCAACTTTTTACTTATACAAAATAATATAAAAAAGCCATTTCAATAACATCAAGTCCATCTAATTGGTAAGACCCAAAATCAAAATTTTATTTTTTTTCCACCTCAAGAAAGAATCCACTTGACCATGGAGTTCAATAAATTACTTTGGACCAGTCCTTCTCTTTCTGTAAAGGTTGTTCTTTCTGTAAAATAGAAAAGGCTTCCTCCAATCCATGGAAACTACTTTTTCTCCCTCTACTGTTAAGAGGAAAAAAAATAGGATGGAAATGGAGCAATGATAATAAAAAATAAGAAATTCTCCCAGATAGGGGCTGAGTTAGGTGTCTAAACAGGGAAGGTTCAAAGAGATCACTATAGCACTAAAATCTTGCTCTTTTTCCCCCATGTGCCATTGTAAGAAAGAGTTGAGGTTTTGACTGAGGTTACTGATGCCATATTGACATTTTTTTTTACTATTCTCTATGGAGGCTCCTTCAAATGAGCTGATTCGAAACTGCATAGCTTCATAAACTTTACTAAGAAAAATAATAATAAAACCACTCCTGGAATGCTGCATCCACTTTTGGTCACCACATTACAAAAACAGAGGTTGAGTCTTTGGGAAAAGTGCAGAGAAAAGCAGTGGTGGAGCAGTGGGCTAATGCCTCCTTAAGTAACACCAGCAGCTGCCTGCAATTAGTGCAGGTTCGAGTCCCACCAGGCTCAAGGTTGACTCAGCCTTCCATCCTTCCGAGGTAGGTAAAATGAGGACCCAGATTGTTGGGGGCAATAAGTTGACTTTGTAATAATGCTGCTTGGGGGGGGGACGAAAGCCCTAATAAGCAGGAATATACATAGAATGAAGGCTATTGCTAAGCACATTGATTTGTGCTTCTTAGATTGTAAGCCACCCTGAGTCTTCGGAGAAGGGTGGGATATAAATGGGTTTTTTTTTTAAAAGCAACTAAGATGATTAAAGACTAAAACGTATGAAGAATGGTTGCAGGATTTTTGTATGACTAGCCTGGAGAAGAGAAGGACTAGGGGTGAGATGATAATGGTTTTCCAGTATTTGGGGGGCTACCACAAAGAAGAGAAGGGGTCAAATTATTTTCCAAAGCACCAGAGGGCAGGACAAGAAACAATGGATGGACATTAATCAGGGAGAGAAGCAGCCTGGAATTAAGGAGAAACTTCCTGATAGAACAATTAACCAGTGCAGGGGTAGGCAACCTTGGCTCTTTTATGACTCGTGGACTTCAACTCCCAGAATTCCTGAGCCAGCATGGCCCAGCTTGGAAACCTCTCCCTTTCCCCTCAGCATGGCTGGCTCAGGAATTCTGGGAGTTGAAGTCCACGAGTCATAAAGCGGCCTAGGCCTAGGCCAGGGATAGGCAACTTTGGCTCTTTTATGACTCGTGGACTTCAACTCCCAGAATTCCTGAGCCAGCATGGCCCAGCTTGGAAACCTCTCCCTTTCCCCTCAGCATGGCTGGCTCAGGAATTCTGGGAGTTGAAGTCCACGAGTCATAAAAGAGCCAAGGTTGCCTACCCCTGAACCAGTGGAACAGCTTGCCTTCAGAAGTTGTGCTCAAACACTGGAGGCTTTTAGAAGAGATTGGACAGCCATTTGTCTGAAATGGTATAGGGCAGGGGTAGGTAACCTCGGCTCTTTTATGACTCATGGACTTCAACTCCCAGAATTCCTGAGTCAGCTATGCTGACTCAGGAATTCTGGGAGTTGAAGTCCATGAGTCATAAAAGAGCCGAGGTTGCCTACCCCTGGTATAGGGTCTCCTGCTTGAGCAATGGGTTGGACTAGAAGACCTCCAAGGCCCTTTCCAGTTCTATTCTGAATCTGAAATTTGAAAGGTCATCCTTCTTTCTTCAAACTCCACCTTTGAGAAAAAGCCAAGCTGCCTTATATCCTCTCCGTATGTTACAGACATGAGCAATTCTGTGCCAAAAGAACTTTTTCCCGGAGCCTCCAAGCAACTGACGGCCAATGTTCAGAGGTGTTGTTGTGATAGGCAGCTGGCAGGGACCATTCTATCTTTTTTGCAAACTGTAAAAAGTTTGGCACGACGACGGTGCTTGTTTTTGTTTGTTTTTGCTAAGAATGATTTTACCCATCTGCCTAAGATAATTTTGATTCTCCTTTGTTAGGTAAAGTAGAGAAATCTGTTGACATTGGGGGGGGGACTAATGTCTTCACAGGAGGAATGGAGGTGAGAAGAAAGCTTCTGAGGCTTCAGGCAATATTTTTAACCATGCTTCTTCTTATTATTATTAGATTGATCTGCATAGCTCTTCTGTTTGCTTACACTGACTTGCTTGCATGGAGTTTAAAGGCATCTGGAGTCTTTCACATAAAAGCCTTGAGTGACTGGAAAGATTAGAGCAAGTTCAAGTGTTCTGCACCCAGCCTGCTGAATTCTTAATGGCAGCATATTTTTCTGACTTAAAATGGCTCACGGAAAACAACAACAACAACAACACATCTGTTTCAGCCATGTTGACTCACTGCTTGGGTGTTCCTCTCCAACTCCCACCATCAGGAGGAATGGGGGTAGTTTCAGCCGGAAAAGTTGGAAGAAACTAAGCACAAAGCCTCCTTGTTTCACATTCTTTATATTCTTTACAAAAAAAGCAGAGTGGTAACGGAGCTGGGACAATAGCACTAGCAGTACCACCTAGACTTATATACCGCTTCATGGTGCTTTACAGCCCTCTCTAAGTGGTTTACAGAGTCAGCATATTTGCCCCCAACAATCTGGGTCCTCATTTCATCGACCTCGAAAGGATGGAAGGCTGAGTCAACCTTGAGCCGGTCAGGATCGAACTGCTGGCAGTTGGTAGAATTAGCCTGCAATACTGCATTCTAACCACTGTGCCATTCTCTGGGAGAGATTTTTAATGGCATCTTGAAAAGCCATCAAGCTAGAGATAATGTGATTGAGCAGAAAATCATTTTCAATTATGGGCATCTCTGGGAAGGGGTAAACATCCCCAAGATAATGGTGGGACATCACAGTCAAACTCCCATCTTGTTCCTGACCTCTTACTCCCTTCCATTCCATGCTACTATTTCCGATTAAGACACTGGTAAGTCAGAACGTGGTGGCTCAGTGGGTTAGGATGCTGAGCTTGTCGATCAGAAGGTCAGCAGTTTAGCGGGTCGAATCCTGAGTGAGTGAGCGCCTGTTACTAGTACCAGTTTCTCTACCTTCTGTGGGAAGGTAACAGTGTTCCGTGCGCCTTTGGCGTCTAGTCATGCTGGCCACATGACCACGGAGACATCCTCGGACAAGCGCTGGCTCTTCGGCTTTGAAATGGAGATGAGCAGCGGCCCCTAGAGTTGGAAACGACTAGCACGCATGTGCGTGGGAACCTTTACCTTTATCTTAAGTCAGAATGCATAACGATACACAGGTAGTCCTCTACTTATGACCTCAACTGAGCTCAAAATTTATGTTTCTAAGCAAGACAATTGTTCAGTGGGTTTTGCCCCATTTTATGACCTTTCCTGCCACTGTTGTTAAGCGAATCACTGTAGCTGTTAAATTAGTCAGACAGTTGTTAAGTGAAACTGCCTTCCCCATTGCCTTTGCTTGTCAGAAGGTTGCAAACTTGACCCGGTGACACTGCAACAATCATAAATAGGAGTCAGTAGCCAAGCATCTGATTTTTGACCATGTGACCAAGGGGATGCTACAATGGTTATAAGTGTAAAAAACGGTCATAAGTCACTTTTTTCCCAATGCCATTGTAACTTTGAATGGTCACTAAAGGAATGGCTGTAAATTGAGGACTACCTGTTCTGTACCAGCCTACTACTGGCCCTGCAGAAAAGGCAGGGACAACCCCTTTACAAAAAGGCAAGAGGCTGGAACTAAGCCTGCCAAATTTATTGACACAAAACAGAGCAAACAGAGCAAAACAAAAACACGAACCATGAAACAGGAGCTATTCAAATGGTTGCCTTCAGCAAACCAGCCCTCCCACACATTCCCCTTTTAAACAGTTCAAGGCGTGGCTTCTTTCTGCCTCCTTCCAAGGTGCCCCATTGCCTTCCTCTGTTTACTCCTGATTGACTGCCTCCTGTGTCGGGCATCCTTGAACAGGGCCAGCTGTGGGTCATCTTCATCCACGCTGTCAGGCTCACACAGCTGGGTCTGCATAGTGACCAGATGGGAGGGGCCTGGCTGAGGGCTCTGCAAAGCCTCAGGGCTGTTCTCTGCAGGCTCTCCAACACCCCCCTCCTCCTCCTCTGAATCGTCCGACCCAACTGCCGAACCCACAGGCTGAGCCTGAATCACAACACTACCTGTATAGGAGAATTGGTTTTAGTCCTGAAGATATTTAGAGCTGGTAAGAATGAAGCTCGCAGTGCAATGATTAAAGAGTTGATTTAGGATTGTGATAATCTGAGTTCAAATCCCAATTGGAGCCCATTGGCTGATTTCACTATCTCTTTATTGAGGCAATGGTAAAATGAAGGAAGACCCCCATGAGCCCTAAGAAGAAATCAGGGGTTGAAATGTAATCATAATAATTAATAGCATCTTTTATACCTTCTGCAGAGAGCTTCAGCTATTGGGTAGTTTAAACATTTTAATAGATAATAGGATCATTTCCCCATGTCTAGCAATACACAGTGTAATCATTAGTCGGGCACTGTGCATCATGCTGTTTGTCTTCTTTCTGCAACAACTTCTGCAACAATTATTGATAGATAGTTTTGGCTTACTCTTCGCTTCTTCCTTGAAGACTGGGTCACCAATAGCTCTTACATTAGCATATCTGGCTCAGGAATTCTGGGAGTTGAAGTCCACGAGTCATAAAAGAGCCGAGGTTGCCTACCCTTGCGTTAGTCAGACAGAAGTTCAGTTCCACTGAAACTTAGTAGAATACCAGATGAACCATTTTTCATTGCTGAGATCTCCTCTTTTGGGGGAGAACAGCTATTCCTTCCTGGTGATTGTTTGGATTTACTAAAATGAGTCATGACACCTAGAAATAAGGTCTCCGTCTTTTCCAGTAAGGCCAGTAAGATATATTTTTATTGTGCAAAGATTCTTTGACCAAAACACTAGAGAACAGCATCACATAAACTATTGGTGGAAGGTCTTCAGTTTCAAAACCTTTCGTGAACAAGTTTAAGATCAACATTCTACATAAGGTATTGCTGAATGTACCATATTGTTTGGAACTTACATTTTAAGACACTTTGATTTTTTCCCCATGAAGTCAGCCATAGCAGGGCTTAAAAATGAAGATCTCCGGAGAATCAACGTGACTGTGTGCACCCAGACTTTGACATGAGTTCCCTTTTTATAGCTGAAGACCTGGCCCTTATGGAACATCTTTTGTTCTCAAGTTCTCTGTGTCCACCACCTCCATCCTGGCAGGCTTTAATCTGTTTGCTTATAGTCTAATTAACTGCCTTGTATTCATTGCTACCCAGAGCTGTTGCACAATCAATCGCTTCAGTTTAATTACTTTGCCATGAATGCTCTATCATGTGGACAATCCAGTTTCTATTAAACAGGACAAATGTAGAACCAATGATTCTGCTAAAGATAAAAATGGGTATCTTCCCCCCAAAGCATCTCTTGATCTTCTTAGCTATTTTCCCCTATTTTCTTTTTCCTTTTTATGACTCTTTAATCCCTTTATTCAGGGTGGAGTCAGGTGACTAAATGGAGCTGAGCGTTTAATGGCCAGATGCCCTTCCTGATGCCTACATGGAGCTCTCAGCAGATATTTTCTCTTTGTGCCCTGATGGAGAAACGTCTGCCACTGCTTAGGTTTTTTCACATTTTCACCACTAGGCCACCATGCCACCCAGCTATTTTCCCCAAACAAACTGTTTGTTTCATTCAAGCTATTCTCAAGCTATTCTCCAAAGCACCCAAAGGCAGGACAAGAAGCAACGGATGGAAACTAATCAAGGAGAGAAGCAACCTAGAACTAAGGAGAAACTTCCTGACATTTAGAACAATTAACCAGTGGAACAACCTGCCTCCAGAAGCTGTGAATGCTCCAACACTGGAAGTTTTTAAGAAGAGACTGGACAGCCATTTGTCTGAAATGGTATAGGGTTTCCTGCCTGAGCAGGGGGTTGGACTAGATGACCTCCAAGGCCCCTTCCAACTTTATTATTATTATTATTCATTGGGTAGCATGTTTAAAGTGCCATTGAAGGTAAGGTATATGGAAACAGAGGGATATCAAACCAACTTTGCAAAGTCCAGTCTTATTGAAGATGTAGGAATGCTGTATCAGGGAAATTAAACCAGGTGCTGAAGTTCTCACGCTTGAGAGATTTCCTCCTATCAACCTCCTTTCTCAGGTTGGTTTTCCAGGCCTTACGATAGGGTGATTGTGGGGTCCTCATTGGTTAAGTTTGTTTCTGTAGTTAGTTATGATCTTTTAATAAAGTGCTGTTTTCTTTTTTTTTTATTTTTTTATTGAAAAGTTTTAAAATACAGTTTTCCTTTAAAAATCCCCCCTTCCCCCTCCCTCCTCCCCCCTCCCTACCTCCCCCCCTCCCCCCCTCCCCCCCCGACTTCCCAGAGCTAAATACAAGGTATATATATAAAAAGCAATCATAAACAATCATATACTAACAATTATAAACTCTAAAATCCATCACTCTCTAGCTTATATAGGATAAAACAAATAATATTAATATTAAATATGTATAAAAAGAAACTAAGATAAGAAAAGAAAAAAAAAACGAAAGAAGACTTATTCAAATACTACATAAAACTTCTTAACCCTATTTGCTGTTTTCTTTTTTGTTTGTAGACCACCCAGAATTGTTAAGGGCAACTCACAATTGGATAAATAAAATAAATAAGGCCAGAGATCATTGAAAAGTTGAGTGTGGAATGAAAGACCGGATATTTACATGCACATGCAAACACAGAGAGACACATGTACACATGGCTACCACATGACTGAACGAGCACAAGAAAACCACCTTCAGAAAGAATTTCTAAAGCAAATTTGATTCCAAATGGAAGGGGATCGAATCAAAGAAAAAAAAAGACAGCTTTGTCTTAGTGCCCTATGTCAGATGATCAAATGTTCTTTATCGCTCGAGCAGGGAGAAAGAATGGAAGGACACATGGCAGGAAGAGGATTCTGTCCAGGCGATCTGTACTGTACTTCATGTCAGGATAAGAGAGTTGGAAGGGACACTGAAGGACTTCTAGTCCAACCAATGCCCTGCTCAAGCAGGAGACCCTATATCAGTGGTGGCGAATCTATGGCATGCGTGCCAGAGGGGGCACTCAGAGCCCTCTCTGTTGGCACGCACGCCACTGCCAGCAGCAGGTTCATTAGGCCACCACCTCTGCCCGGAGCAGGAGTCCTGCCCAGCACAAAGGAGGCGAAGTGGCCAACTAGCAAGCTTCAGTAGAGGTGGTAGAGCAGAGGTCACCAACCATTGTCGATTGGCGGACTGGAAGAAAAGGGAGGGGGAAGCATTTTACATGCATGCATGCGCGCACGGGGCCGTGAGCATCCATCCATCCTTGCAGCACAGTGGCCCATTTTTGCGTGCCAGAGATGGCACTCAGAGGCGCCTCCCTGCCCCCCCCTGAGGGCACCACAATGCTGATGCGCCCCTGGCACTTTGTGATAAATAAGTGGGTTTTTGGCTTGCGGTTTGGGCACTCAGTCTCTAAAAGTTTCGCCATCACTGCCCTATATACTTCAGACAAATGGTTATCCATTTTCTTCTTAAACACCTCTAGTGAGGAATTACCAACCTATATATATCAAGAAGGGACGCGGTGGCTCAGTGGGTTAGGACGCTGAGCTTGTCGATCGGAAGGTCGGCAGTTTGGCGGGTCGAATCCCGAGTGCCGCGTAGCAGAGTGAGCGCCTGTTACTCGTCCCAGCTTCTGCCCACCTAGCAGTTCGAAAGCATGTAAAAATGCAAGTAGAAAAATAGGGACCACTCCGGTGGGAAGGTAACAGCGTTCCGTGCGCCTTTGGCGTCTAGTCATGCCGGCCACATGACCACGGAGATGTCCTGGACAAGCGCTGGCTCTTCGGCTATGAAACGGAGATGAGCACCGGCCCCTAGAGTCGGAAACGACTAGCACACTTGTGCGGGGGAACCTTTACCTTTACCTTATATATCAAGACCATGCAAAGCACAGATAAAACACCTGAAAATTATCTTCCAGTCACTGTTTCTTAAATCTGCCTTGTGTGTAGGACACTTGTGTGTGTGCCTATGTGTCTTTGAGTTAGTCTTTTTTTTAAAATCCCATTTATATCCCGCCCTTCTCCGAAGACTCAGGGCGGCTTACAATTTAAGCACAAACCAATGTGCTTAAATCTGCTTGGATAGGTCCCTGGAGATTTTGGAGGTGGTTTGCCCTGGCTTTCTTTGTAGGGGCTGAGAGAGAGTGACTGGCCCAAGTTACACAGCCAGCTTTGTTCTCAAGGCAGAACTAGAATTCACGTTCTCCTAGTTTCTAGCCTTGTAACCTAACCACTACATGAGCCTAGAATACATTAGTGCCAAAGAAAATAGATTCTGCTGTGAAGATCAGTAAATCACCTTCTCAAACAGTAAAGCCCCGCTGAATTTATGTACAGTAACTAAGTTGGATAAGTTTAGTTTAGTTTTATTTTGAGCTACAATTAGCCATTTCTAAATTTTCCTCATCTGTTCTTTAGTCACTGTTGGAATTCATTGTTGGAATGTATTGTGCAAGAACTACAGTAGTATTCAGCCAGTAAATTGCAGTGTTTACAAGTTTGAATCTATGGTATATACTCTATGTTCTTTTGTTCTAAGTAGAATTTCCTGTTTCCTCTTACAGTAAAACAGTTAAGCGACAAAACACATGGTGATTGTATACTTTGTTTGATTTGTGGTGCTAAATATATATAAGCAGAATTTCTAACAATAACTGTACTCAGTCTGGAAATGGGGTGGAATTAGAGCTTTTTACTCAAACAGGGAAGTGATCATTAATGCTTACCTGGTTGTTTAGAAGAAAAAGAAAGAAAGAAAGCTTGAGAAAGTTTTAAGAAAGTTAAGTTCCCATCTGCCTGGATTCTTGACTGTTCAGGCACCAATGCATGAATAACTGGAAATTGCACAAATATAGGGCTTGGAAAACTAGAGCTGTGGTGGCACAGTACTTAGAATGCAGTATTATGGACTAACTCACTGCTCACTGTCAGCAGTTCGATCCTGAATGGCTCAAGGTTGACTCAGCCTTCCATCCTTCCAAGGTCGGTAAAATGAGGACCCAGATTGTTGGGGGCAAATATGCTGACAATATGCCCAGATGACCCAAGAAGTCTGAAATTGTTCTCACCAGTGCTTTTTTTGTAAAAGAAAAAGGTGCCGGAACTCACACAGGTCATACAACCCGCCTTGCCTACCCTACAAGGTTCCATCCAAAAAAGGTGCCAGAACTCCATTCTGAGCGTTCTATGAGAAAAAAAAGCCCTGGTTCTCACAAAAAAATCCAGCTGCCTGGGCTTAAGTCTATTCCCTTGCTTGCTTGCTTGCTTCTTCACTAGCTCATTTATTCACCCAGCCTTCCATTATGAAATGGATAACCATTTCAAAATGAGAAAGATAGTTGCAACTGTTGGCAGCTCTTTGATCTCAAGGAGGAAAAGAAAAAGATTTAACTTGTTAAATAAGCTCAATTTTCAAATGCTTAGCTTTTCCACTGAATCTTCTAAATTAAAGCAAGACGCTTAAGAACGGTAAAACCAGTACTAAATATGGAACTTCCCATCTAAAAGCCCCCTCCTATTACTCTCTTCCTGAGTGCAGAGATGGAAAAGACTACTAAGTTCAAGGATGAATTATTTTCCTCCTCCTCCTCCTCCTCTTCCTCCTCCTCGTCCTCCTCCTCGTCCTCGTCCTCGTCCTCCTCGTCCTCCTCCTCCTCCTCCTCGTCCTCCTCCTCGTCCTCCTCCTCCTCCTCCTCCTCCTCCTCCTCCTCCTCCTCCTCCTCCTCGTCCTGGTCCTGGTCCTCCTCCTTCTCGTCCTCCTCCTCCTCTTCCTCCTCCTCCTTCTCCTTCTCCTCCTCCTCCTCCTCTTCCTCGTCCTCCTCCTCCTCGTCCTCCTCCTCGTCCTCCTCGTCCTCCTCCTCCTCCTCCTCCTCCTCCTCCTCCTCCTCCTCCTCCTCCTCCTCCTCCTCCTCCTATCATGGCTTTTGTCCTAATCTGGAAAGATATGTGGAATCAATCAAATCAGAGGTCTGAAAAAAACCTGGACTACTCAGAAAATTTCTCTTGCACTTTTCTCCTATCACTTCTCATTCAATGTGATGAACCAGAATTTGTTTTTGCCATTTCTTTCAAAGAGAAAAGGATTTAGGTTAAATTCTCAGGAGTGCTTTTGTTCTTATTCAGTTATGAGATAGCCAAGGTGTGAAAGTACGCACGTGCTCCGTGTTTTTTGTTTTCATTTTAGATGCATCCTTCTATAATTATCTGCGGCTTTTCTCAATTCCCAAGGAGAGGTTTTTGAAGTGGGGAGTTAATTTACATGTAGAAAGTTTGACCAATAATGGAACCTTCAGAAGGGAAGAAGGAGAAGGAGGAGGAGGAGGAGGAGGAGGAGGAGGAAGAGGAGGTAGTAAAGGAGGAGGAGGAGGAAGAGAAGGAACATTTTAACTATTTTACCATTTTAACATGCAGCTTTCCTTAGTAATCCAGCACATGAGCCTCTAAACCAGACATGTCAAACACAAGGCCCGGGGGCCGGATCCGGCCCGTGAAGTGGTTTCATGTGGCCCGCGAAGCCATCCTGGAAACAGTGAGGGAACGGCCCCCACTGCCTTGGCCCTGGCCCAGAGACCCTCCTTCTGCCAGAGACCCTCAGATATGTCCCACTCCTGCCCAGGCCCCCATAGGCACCCTTGATGCGAAAGATGTAGAGCTGGCCACGCCCACCCAGTAGGCCATACACACTCTAGCCACGCCCACCCAGTAGGCCACGCCCACACTGGCCACACCCACCCGGCCCCCTGAGGGCAACCACAATGCTGATGCGGCCCTCAATGAAATTGAGTTTGACACCCCTGCTCTAAACTATGCCTGCTTTTCACATTCATTGACATGCCCACTATGTGCTGTTAGGGCAAGGTGTGGCATTGGATCCAGCTGGCTGGATTGAATGAAAATGGCCTTGTTTCTTCATTTGTCTTTGAATAAGGTAACAAGCCTGAATCATAGGTAGCAGCAAGGAGTCGGGTGACAAAGCCAATAGTCCTGAGGAAATAACATGTCAGATGTAAAGGATACACTGGGTAATAGGACTGGGAAGGAAGACCAGATTAGGTTACCAACATTATGAATGCTTTGTTGTTGTTCTGTCACTAAGTCATATCTGACTCTTCATGATCCCATGGACCATAGCACTCCAGCCCCCTCCTCTCTGTCTCCTGAAGTTCGCCCAGATTTCATCTTCATTGCATCGATGGCACTATTTAACCACCTCATCCTCTGCCCTTCCCTTTTCCTTTCGCCTTCCGTCTTTCCCAACATCAGGGTCTTTTCCGACGAGTCTTATTTGGTGATCAAAACATTTGAGGTTCAGTTTCGGTATCTCTCCTTCCAAAGAATGAATGCTACTATTACTTTATTATAAGGTTACAGTAAAAGAACCTTGCAAGTCTGGATGTTCCTTCCCATTCCCTTCCTTTATGAGAACCAAGGTGACTCAGGCTTGAGATGCTTTCTCCAATTACATTTCTTCCTGGTACTCAAAATTACTTTTATCCCTCCATTGTTCTGGTGGCGGCTCTTCCTTCAGTTCCTCAAGGTTCCTGTTACAGCCCATTATAGAAAGCATAGGGACGCGGTGGCTCAGTGGGTTAGGACGCTGAGCTTGCCGATCAGAAGGTCGGCAGTTTGGTGGGTCGAATCCCGAGTGCCGCGTAGCAGAGTGAGCACCTGTTACTCGTCCCAGCTGCTGCCAACCTAGTAGTTCGAAAGCATGTAAAAATGCAAGTAGAGAAATAGGGACCACTATGGTGGGAAGGTAACAGCGTTCCGTGCCCCTTTGGCATCTAGTCATGACCACGGAGACGTCCTCGGACAAGCGCTGGCTCTTCGGCTTTGAAACGGAGATGAGCACCGGCCCCTCAATTCGTAAACGACTAGCACGCATGTGCGGGGGAACCTTTACCTTTACCTTATAGAAAGCATACTGTGTGCCAGGTTACCAAAGCATCCTCTATACAACGATACACCAGAATTCAGAAAGAGCTTGCTGAAATAGAAGAGGAAGAATTTTAAGGCTTTTGCATTAGTTAAACCCTACCTCAAATATCAGCTTCTGCGGGATGAAGTAGCTTCAACAAAAGACAAATCCTGTATCCCCCAGAAACACTCCTTCGAAATAATGGATAGTTTCAAACCAAGAAAAATAAAAGCATTGATTCTCACTTTGAGACCTTATCTTGAGTATTGTGTTCCATTTTGGGTTTTCTACTTTAAAAAAAAAAGAAGTTCAGAGAAGTGCAAGAAACTTGCTGATCAGAGAACTGGAAACCAAACCTGCAAAGAGAAATGGAAAGAATTGGAAAAAGTTTAGTTCTGAAAGTTCAAAGAAGTCCAAGAAGTCTGACTGCCAGAGGAAAGGAAACAAAGAGGGATTGAAAGAATTGGAAAAGTTTAACCTCGAAAATATAAAACCGAAGGAGGTTATAACAGCATTCTTCAAACTCCTGAAAGGACTTCACACAGAAGTTGGTCAGCACCTCTTCTACAATGTTCCAGACTGCAAGACAGGAAATAATGGACTTAACTTTGAACAGGAAGACCAGCTGCATGTTGGAATCAACCCTCTAGAGATGTGGTGGTTCACCCACTCCTTACTGGATGAGATCACTTTTGGGGGATGGTTTCTTACAGATTCATGCTATAAATAGCGATTTGGACCTGATGTCTTCAGGATCCTGGTAAACCCAGTGTTTTCTATGGCTCCTTTCCTGTTGAGAAAGAGCCAATAGCCAGCTGAATTGGAATGCTTCACTGGAAAATCACCAACTCTACTCCAGTGGTGAACCAAAGTTGTTGATCACCAAACGTAGACACAGGAGAGGTTGACTTCTCTATACTCCCAGAGCTACATGAGAGCTTTGCATTGGCATAATAGTTTTTTATATTCTCTTCGCCTTGATTGTAAACATTATTCCATTGTCCAACAATGATTGATTAGAGCAGAGGCCCCCAACTTTTTGGGCACTAGGGACCAGTTCCATGGAGAGAGGTTTTTCCATGGACTGGAGGGTGCGTGGTTTTGTGTGCTGCCTACATCTTGTGCACGAGTCTTTGCTTGTTTGTGCAGACCAGTTGCTGGCATGCCGTGGCCCCTGGATTAGGGAATTCTAAGTATAATTTCTGCTAAGCTTTTATACCTGGAGAGTAACAAGCACTCTTGGTAATGTACTCCTACGTGCGTAGACACAAAAATTCATATCACATTTTGTCTTAGCAATAAATGCCCTGAGGTTAAGATCAGCTCTGCAATCCAGCTGATTTTATCTAATGCTCTGTTGTCGGTAATATTTCAACGAAACCATGACTGCATTTTAAATTGACTGGACAGTGATAGTATGCTCCCTAACATCCTGCTACACTCGTTTTAGTAAGAGTAATTGGGATTGCTTAATGGATACAACTGCGTATCCTGCCAGGTAGCATTTATGATTTTTTGGGGGAAGTTTGAAAAGTTAATATAGCAGACAAACACAAGGTGGGATTGACTACAAGGCCTACAGGGGGATAGATGATCCCTCGATCAAGCGAGCTATTTGAAAGTTGATGAATTTTTGAAATTTCAAGCTTTGCCTTTTGGCTGGACTATAATGCAATACTGATACCAACTAATGGTTTCGAGAAAATATGTCCATTTATTTTTCCTACCTATTCAGTTAGTATTTTGTTTTTTTAAAAACAACAGTCCATAGACTTTTATTTCCATTAACAATCCGTGCCAAATAACTTCTTGGTTACCCCCCGTTGATAGGGCTCGCAATTTGGGCGTCCTCCTGGACTCACGGCTCAATTTTGAAGATCATATAGGAGCCGTGACCAGGGGGGCTTTTGCCCAGGTTCGCCTGGTGCGCCAGTTGCGACCCTACCTGGACCGAGGTGCCCTACGCACAGTCACTCATGCGCTCGTGACCTCCCGTTTAAACTACTGCAACGCTCTCTACATGGGGCTGCCCTTGAGGACCACTCGGAGGCTTCAACTGGTGCAGAATGCGGCCGTGCGAGTTGTGATGGGGGTTTCCCGATACTCCCATGTAACACCTCTACTCCGCGAGCTGCATTGGCTTCCGGTTGCCCTCCGGGTGAGATTCAAGGTGCTGGTGATGACCTATAAAGCCCTGAATGGCTTGGGTCCAGGATATTTGAGGGAACACCTGCTGCCAGCATCAAGTTCCCTTCGTCCAGTGCGCTCACACAGGGAGGGTCTTCTCAGGGTGCTGCCAGTAAAAGATTGCCGGCGGATAACACCCAGGGGGAGGGCCTTCTCTGTGGGTACGCCTGCCCTCTGGAACCAGCTGCCCGTGGAGCTTAGGACTGCCCCCGACCTTCGGTCATTCCGCCGGGACCTGAAGACCTGGCTCTTTGAGCTCTCCAGCCCAGGCTGAGAATTTTTAACTGGGGTTTTTATTTTTAGGGATAATTTAATCTTTTTTAATTGTTTTTTTAACTTTTGTATTTTGTATTGGTTTGAGTCCTTCGGGAAAGGGCAGTATATAAATCTAATAAAATTAAAATTAAATTAAATTAAATTCTTCCTCCTTCCTCATATATATACACCATGTTTTCCTGAAAATAAGACCTAACCATAAAATAAGCCCTAGCATGATTTTTCAGGATGCTTGTAATATAAGCCCCACTCCAAAAATAAGCCCCAGTTAAGATCGTCAGCCAGACAAATCCATTTAGTACCGTATTTTCACGAATATAAATCCTAACAGGAAAATAAGATCTAATGCGTCTTTTGGAGCAAAAATTAATATAATAACTGGTACATATATACATACAGATAGTCCTTGACTTACAACCACAATTGAGCCCAAACTTTCTGTTGCTAAGTGATACATTTGTTAAGTGAATTTCGCCTTGCTTTACAACCTTTCTTGTCACAGTTGTTAAGTGAATCACTGCAGTTGTTAAGTTTGTAGCAGAGTTGTTTAATGAACCTTCCCCACTGACTTGGTTGCAAAAGGGGATCATATGACCCAGGGACACTACAGTCATCATAAATAGGCGCCAGTTGCCAAGCGTCCAAATTTTGATCACATGACCATTGGGATGCTACAACGATTGTAAGTGTGAAAAACAGTCCTAAGTCTCTTTTTACAGTGGTGTTGTAACTTCAAATGGCCACTAAATGAATGGTTGAAAGTCAAGGATAAACTGTATAGGTTCTTTTATGGTAACGTGATGGTGAAAGAGGAATGCATGCCATAAAAATAGTCTCCCTCAACCAAGTGCATTTTCTCCTGATGCCTACAGAATTTCACAAGCAAGCAAGATCTCCCTAGCTCTCATAATAAAATGTGGGAAGTCATTAATTTTATCTCAAAGCAATTTTCAATTATGAAAAATAAAATTGAAGGGAAGGAGGGGAAGAAGCAAGGAGGTAAGGTGTCTTTGATGATGACAGAAATCACAAATGACTGACATCTTCTCACTTGTCACTTGGAATCACTTTCACACATTAGCAGAAAATATATATAACTTGTGAGGCACGGATCATCTGCTGTCAGCAGATGACAGGAAGAAGAAGGGAAGTGAGGGGAGGGATGCAATTGGGATTTCCAGGGAAATATGCAAGAATAAACCCACCACTCTTCTATAAGGCCCAACTAATTTCTCAAAAGATAAGTAGTGAGGACTAAGGTTTTAGGTTGTGGACATACAGAGCTAAGCAGAGTTCAGAGTTTGAAGGAAGCATGAGAAAGAAATTCAAAATAACCACATATTAATTTTAGTTAGCATAAGATGGGAGAGAGGAAAACTTGGGCTGGATTTCAGGATTCCCTCATCACTCCCTACAACAGTGTTTCTCAATCTTGGTGTAATGTATTGGCCACAACTGTTTTAATCACTTGCTTAATGTCTGACCTAGATTGCTGTATTGCTTAACGGTTGCTGTTACTGAAAGCCAGACTGGCTGTCTCCAAGCTGATAATTAGGTTTGGGTGGGAAACTGTTACTTTAAACCGATTGGTTGCCGCCTAGAGGCTAACTGTATAAATAGCTGTGCAGCAGCCATTAGGGCTGCTTCTGTTCTGAGTTAATAAACTTGTTGCTGTTTCAACGGTCCTGTCTTGTTCAATGCCTAATGAACCGAAGATATAACACTTGGGAACTTTAAGAAGGGAGGACTTCAACTCCCAGAATTCTCCAGCCAGCCCTACAACAGCCCTGGAATTCCTTTGGTGCTTCTTTCTTGATCTGGTCTACCTCAAAGAGCTGATCACCCCATGCTTTCAGATCCAAGATTAATCTGTGTCTCAGGTATGGCAGCTGATGCCTCCACATATAGGGAATGACCCTCAAATAGGACTTGGAAAGATCCATTTCTGTCCCCCTCTTTCCCAAAGAGAACCAAAAATCAACACCTAACATTTCACAAGCTTGGCTATATTGGGAAAAACTAGTGGAAACTAGTTCAGCACAAAGTTGCAGTCATACACCATTTTGTTAAAGAATATCATTGGGACCAATATGGAACTGAGAGGTGTTATTGAGAGGGAAGACAATCTGGAGGCTACTGCATTGATTGGCAGTATGCCAACTTCCCATTTAATATTTTTAATTGCAATAGTATTTAAAGACATTAAAAGCCAGTAGGTTGGGAAATGTGATGGCTGCCAAGGGAAGGGATTGTAGGCACTTCATGGCCTGCTCTTCTAGTAAAATATCCATAAAATATAGATATAAATTATTCCATATAGGCATATTGCATCCAGTTTTCATTGCCACAACATAAAAAAAAAAGATGTTGAGACTCTAGAAAGAGTGCAGAGAAGAGCAAGCAAGATGATTAGGGGACTGGAGGATAAAACACACGAAGAATGGTTGCAGGAATTGGGTATGTCTAGTCTAGTGAAAAGAAGGACTAGACTAGACTAGACTAGACTAGACTAGACTAGACTAGACTAGACTAGAATAGAATAGAATAGAATAGAATAGAATAGAATAGAATAGAATAGAATAGAATAGAATTATTTATTGGCCAAGTGTGGTTGGACACACATGGAATTTGTTTCCTTGTGTGTGACTAGGAGTGACATGATTGCAGTGTTCCAATATCTAAGGGGCAATCACAAAGAAGAGGGGATCAAGCTATTCTCCAAAGCACCTGAAGGCAGAACAAGAAATAATGGATGGAAACTAACCAAGGAGAGAAGCAACCTAGAAATAAGGAGAAATTTCCTGACAGTGAGAACACTTAATCAGTGGAACAACCTGCCTCCAGAAGTTGTGGATGCTCCAACACTGGAGGTTTTTAAGAAGAGATTGAAGAATCATTTGTCTGAAAGGGTATAGGGTTTCCTGCCTGAGCAGGGGGTTGGACTAGATGACCTCCAAGGTCCCTTCCAATTCTATTATACTGTTATGTGCCCAGCATTAAGTGAGTTCACCTTTCTAGGAAGATTCCATTTAGTATGCTTTACAAAGTGTCATCATATTGTTAATCATTGACATATATTATTTATTTTTCAGGGATGTCTTCATGTGCCACAGTAGGCAGGATCTTCAATGAGTTATTTCCCACCAGGGTGAAAGAGAAGACAGAATTATTTTTTTTTTAAAAATATTGCATTTCTTATCAGCAATTTTCATACATCAAACACACCCTCCCAGGCACTTCCTTTCCTTGCTCAATTAAATGCATCTTTAGCTAATTTGCTTTTAAAAATCTCACTCACGAGTTGGTGAAATACCGTGCTCCTGACAGAATAATCTGTGTGATCCATTTACAAAGTTGTCACGGTCAAGCATGGTTGCATCTGCTCTGTTTCAGTGAGTGGAAAGAAGTTTTAAGGACAACATAAATACCTCTCAGGAGGAGATATATAGTATACTGCAATTAATTCAAATAACACTGAGTTCAAAGCACAAAGAAATCCAAAATAACTTTGAAAATACAAATCAATCTATCTCTAAGTTAACTTTACAACAACAACAAAAAAAAAACCTTCCAGGAAACCACAATGGAGAAGGAGCAGACAAAACAAATAAGTGGACATAAAATTGAAAATGGAGACTCAAAGATGGAACTTAACAAAGCAAGAAAACATGATTTAATCCTAGTGGGCAATTTGTTTTACAAGAAATGGAAAAAACAACTCATCCCTTAAGACTACAAAATAAATCTGAGGACAAAAAAAACAGCAACCAGATTGGATAAAATGGAATGCAGAGATGTTGAAAACAGCAGAGAGAAAGGAAGTGATAAGAGAAGCAAAGAAGGAGAAAGAGAAAAACATTTTCAAGAAACATGGAAAGGCAAAAGCCTCACATAAAGACACTTTATTCGATTTAACTTTCTTATATCTGCAGCAACAGTCAGAAGTTTTAAGGACAGTACTGCAACTTCATTTCCCAAAGAAGAGAAAGCCCTGAAGATTCTTGGCATATATGCAAGATTAATTTTATTTTGCAACCTTCAGCAAAGCAGAAGTGGGAAATATACCTGCAGAAGTACGGATAGTCCTTGACTGACTAGCACCGAATTTCCATTGCTAAGTGAGGGAGTTTTTAAGTGAGCCATTCCGCTTGTTTTCACTTTTTACTACACTTGTTAAGCGAATCACCCCGGTTGTTAAATGAATATGGGTCATTAAGTGAATCCCCCATTCACCTTGTTTGTCAGAGGTCTCAAATGGAGCTCACCTGAGTCTCAGACACTGCAGCTATCATAAATATATGCCAAGCGCCTAAATTTTGATTATGTGGTTGACCTACAATGGTTGTAAGGACTGGCCATAAATCACTTTTTTTCTATTCCATTGTAACTTCAAACACTCATTAAATGAATGCTTGTAAATCGAGAATTACTTGTACTCCTATTGTAGATATATAAATGTCGGAGAATTGGCTCCAGAAACACTAACTCTTTTCATCCTTTATCCCATTGATCACGGTTTATTTTTAACTGGTTGTATTTATTTATTACCTTCCCACCGTAGTGGTCCCTATTTTTCTACTTGTATTTTTACGTGCTTTCGAACTGCTAGGTTGGCAGAAGCTGGGACGAGTAACAGGCGCTCACTCTGTTACGTGGCACTCAGGACAGCGTTCCGTGCGCCTTTGGCATCTAGTCATGCCGGCCACATGACCATGGAGACGTCCTCGGACAAGCGCTGGCTCTTCGGCTTTGAAACGGAGATGAGCACCGGCCCCTAGAGTCGGAAACGACTAGCACGCATGTGCGGGGGAACCTTTACCTTTACCTTTTATTTATTTATTAACTGACTGTATTTGTTAAATTATGTGCTGCCAATTCTAAATTGCTCTGCTATTTATGAAATTATGAATTTATGAATGGAGCCAACATTTCTCAGGAGAACAACAACAATAGAATAGAATGGAACTACTTTAAAGAATCTTGACCCTTAAATTGGTAGGATCTTTCTTTTCAGGCTGATGGGAAAGTCTGAAAAAGGTCGGTCTCCTTTGATAAATAAATTTGTAAGAAGAAATACACACAGGATCCAAAGCATGTCTCCTGAACCATTTTCAAAGCACGCACTGTAGTAGGTATGCCTTTGCTGTATCAGATCAAAGACAAGAATCCTTCCATGTTCAAATTCATAATAATAATAGCAATAGAGTAGAAACATCAGAAGCTTTGTGCAAAGATTGATGGCACAGTGGAAGACATGGTTGCTGGTCAATGGTGATAGATTAAAGGTAAAGGTAAAGGTTCCCCCGCACATGCGTGCTAGTCATTTCAGACTCTAGGGGCTGGTGCTCATCTCCTTTTCAAAGCCGAAGAGCCAGCGTTTGTCCGAGGACGTCTCCGTGGTCATGTGGCCGGCATGACTAGACGCCAAAGGCGCACGGAACGCTGTTACCTTCCCACCGTTGTGGTCCCTATTTTTCTACTTGCATTTTTAGGTGCTTTCGAACTGCTAGGTGGGCAGGGTGATAGATTAGGAGAGGTTAATATCTGGCGAGGAACCTTTCAAGGAGACTTGTTCTCACCACTATACTTTGCATTGCTCTAATTCCTCTGTCAACAATACTGAATAACTAGTGAAACATGGCTCCTGATCACAGAAGGAAGACATCCTTGCAATTTTCTAGGCAATGTTGTCAGAAGTGTTTTGCCAGGGTCAACGTATACTCCAAAGCACCTGAAGGGAGGACAAGAAGCAAGGAAACTAATCTAGATCTAAGGAGAAACTTCCTGACGGTTAGAACAATTAACCAGTGGAAGAACCTGTCTCCAGAAGTTGTGAATGCTCCAACACTGGAGGTTTTTAATCAGAGATTGGACAACCATTTGTCTGAAATGGTATAGGGCAGTGATGGCGAACCTTTTAGAGGCCGAGGGCCCAAACTGCAACCCAAAACCCAGTTATTTATCGCAAAGTGCCAACAGAGCAATTTAATAAACAACTCATACATTAACATCTTTTGTCTTCAAAGAAAAACACAATAACAAAGCTTTCAGTGATACAAACAACTTTTTACTGAAACTTTGCATTTGGCATGCTTTTGAACAATTAATGTGATTTTTGCTGTTGTATGCACACTGATAATTTGTCTAACCTTGGCTTTTCCTTTCAAGTTTGAGAGCAACACATGCAGCACTCAGGTCATCTGTTAGCCTGTTTCTGATGTCAGATTTGATATAATTCAAAGCTGAAAACAGCGTGCTCACTCCAGAGGCTTGTTTTGGCTAGGAAGGGGCTTGAGAAATGGCTTTTTCCTGCGAAAACTTATCCAAAGAGCAAGGCATGCGTGCCCACAGAGAGGGCTCTGAGTGCCCCCTCTGGCATGTGTGCCATAGGTTCACCACCACTGGGATAGGGTTTCCTGCCTGAGAAGCAGGTTGGACTAGAACAGGGGTATCAAACTCAATTTCATTGAGGGCCACATCAGCATTGCGGTTGCCCTCAGGGGGGCGGGTGGGCGTGGCCTACTTGGTGGGCGTGGCTGGAGTGCGTATGGCCTACTGGGTGGGCATGGCCAGCTCCACATCGTTCGCCTGGGCAGGAGTGGGACAGATCTGAGGGTTTCTGGCAGAAGGAGGGTCTCTGGGCCAGGGCCAAGGCAGTGGGGGCCGTTCCCTCACTGTTTCCAGGATGGCTTCGTGGGCCACATGAAACCACTTTGCGGGCCGGATCTGGCCCCCGGGCCTTGTGTTTGACATGTCTGGACTAGAAGAACTCTTCCAACTCTTCTGTTATTCTGTTATCTTTCTAGGGCAGAAAGAGAGCAAATTCATCTATCTATCTATCTATCTATCTATCTATCTATCTATCTATCTATCTATCTATCTATCTATCAATCTATCTATTATCTATCTATCTATCTATCATCTATCTATCATCTATCTATCTATCTATGTATCTATCTATCTATCTATCTATCTATCTATCTATCTATCTATCTATCTATCTATCTATCTATCTATCTATCTATCTATCATCTGTCTGTCTGTCTGTCTGTCTGTCTGTCTGTCTGTCTGTCTATCTATCTATCTATCTATCTATCTATCTATCTATCTATCTGTAATGTATTGGGCTTGTTTTGTTAACACTACGTGGTATTGCTGAGAGGCTGTTGAGCAGGGAAGCTAGCTAACGGCTCCCAGCTCCTCAGACAATCTGTCTCCAGCACTGCTATTGGTTGCCCCTAGGGCGGCAATAGGTTGCTTCAAACCTATTGGCCGCCACCTAGGGGCCAGGGTATAAATTGCTGCATCTGCAGCCCTCTTCTCTAGTTCAGGTCCTGCAAACAATAAACCATGATTTTTGCTGAACTCACTCGCCTCATCTTTATTCCTGCGCAACGAACCCAGTACACAACACTATCTATCTATCTAATTAATTTTTATTTATTCTGTTACATTTATTATTACTCACTGATGAATAAATAAATAGCTATTTATTACATTTCACTCTCATTACCCTCAAAATCACCCATTCATTTCCATCATACCTAAAGAAGGACTTCTAATGCAGCACTTTGAACCAAACTAGCTAATATCTAAAGTCCCTCAAATTTTTCATCTGGCTCTTTCCTCTCTGGATGTGAAAAAAAAAAGCCCTTTCAGTGGCGACCCGTTAATTAATTCCATCCGTTGCCTTTATTTTATAATCCTTAAAGAGAAGAAGGAGTTTGTAGAGGAGAGAGAGAGAGAGAGAGAGAAAGAGAGAGAGAAAGCAATCATGCAAATCTGCAACTGCAAACTGCAACTTTGATGAGGTGAATAATTGATCGTCCAGTGATTCACTTCTTAGCACAGGACACCCTTTTATCCACTTTGAATGATCAGTCTCCACGAAATCATTGCCCTTCGAGGGGAAAATAGATCAATTAGCTACTGGATAAACTGAAGCTGTGAAGGCAGATCTCAGAACGTCTATTTCCTTCCACCCGGAACTTGAATCATAAAATCCATTTCATCTTCACGTACTGTCGGTGCTGAGAAAAATGCCACCAGTGGCATTAATGAGGGCTCAGTTTAGAAATGATTTTTTTTCCTCTGAATATTCCCCAGGTTTTTTAGCATTCCAACTCCAGATTTTTCCCAGTTGTGCTGCCCCTTTCCCCCCCATGATGGGTCATCTTTGGCGTACAATCGTTCTTTTACCAACTGTTCAAAGTTACAACGGCACTGAACTAGTCCTCACACTTATATCCATTTCAGCATTCCCCTGGTTATGCCAGCAAAATTCAGGCGCTTGGCAACTGGCATGTATTTATGACAGTGGCAGCATACCAGGGTCCTGTGATTCTCACTTGCGATCGTCCCAGCCCAGGGGTAGGCAACCTTGGCTCTTTTATGACTCGTGGACTTCAACTCCCAGAATTCCTGAGCCAGCATGGCTCAGCTTGGAAACCTCTCCCTTTCCCCTCAGCATGGCTGGCTCAGGAATTCTGGGAGTTGAAGTCCACGAGTCATAAAAGAGCCAAGGTTGCCCACCCCTGTCCCAGCCAGTTTCCATCCAGCAAAGTCAATGGTGTTTAACAATGGTGTGATTCACCTAATAAATGGAGCAGTTCACTTAACAACCAGGCCAAAAATAGGGTATTAAATTGGGTACAACTTACTTAGCAAGCACCTTGCTTAGCCATGGAAATTCTGCTCCCAGTTGTGCTTGTAAGTCAAGGATTACCTATAATGAAAAACGGCATTATCCCACTACTTGCTTGAATAGGAGCTATTAAGTAGTTTGCTAAGCAAAATTTCAGGCTGCTATCATGGAACAATATAAATGACAGGAAAATTCCGTAGCATTTTTTAAAATCCCATTTATATCCCACCCTTCTCCGAAGACTCAGGGCGGCTTACAATCTAAGCACAAATCAATGTGCTTAGCAATAGCCTTCATTCTATGTATATGTCTGCTTTATTAGGGCTTTCGCCCCCCCCCCCAAGTGGCATTATTACAAAGTCAGCTTATTGCCCCCAACAATCTGGGTCCTCATTTTACCTACCTTGGAAGGATGGAAGGCTGAGTCAACCTTGAGCCTGGTGGGACTCGAACCTGCACTAATTGCAGGCAACTGGTGTTACTTAAGGAGGCATTAGCCCACTGCTCCACCAAGGCTTTTGAAAGACTAGACATAAGAGAGGTAGGATGTTTCTTTCTTTCTTTTTTGAAAAAAAGTATTAGTTTTTATAGGGTTGGGGAGGGGGGGTAAGGGGGTGGGAATTAGGGTTAGGGTACAGGGAAGGTTGGGGGTGAGGGTTGGGGTTTCCCCCAATAATATTCAATATTTGGCAAACAGCATATTGTCCTGGTAGATGTATATATAAATAAAAATGATAAAGCTAATAATTGATAACAATAATAGGTATAATAAATTATCATAAACAATACTAAGTTTTCAATGTATAGTATTTTTCTTACTCAGATAAATTCAGAATTACATATCACATTCCTTTCTCTCTAACTCGCTTATCTAGCCATTGATAAAATTTATTCCAAGTTCTGAAGTAAACTGAATGCTCTTTTTCTTTAATCTCTAAAGTTAATCTATCCATTTTTGCACAATCCCAATATTTTCTTAATTGATACCGAGCTGAGCCTTTACTGGCCAGATGCCCTTCCCGATGCCTACGCAGAGTTCACAGGAGAGCGAATACCTAATGTTACATGGATTAACAGCAGCGAGAATTATGTATGCCCAATACTGGAAAAATGAAAAGTTACCGACTGAAGAGGTAAGATGTTTCTGTCGGGGCTCCATCGGAGCCCAGTTCGGAGGAGTTGGAATTGGAACCATCTGACAGGGATGGCACGTCTCCCTTGGCATGCTTGGAGAGGCCAAGGTCTGAGAACGAGGCTGTCCCAGGCCCCTCAGGCATTGGGGGAGGTGGTTGACCAGATGAAGAGCTGCCTGCCTTCACAAACAGGGGAGGATCGGCTTCTGACAGACAGTGGTGCTGATAGGCAGCAGATCCCCTCTGATGAGGAACAGCTGCCTCCCCCGCTAGATCCAAGGGCACGGAGAACAGAGCTTAGGCAAGCCCAGAGAAGGGCTGCAAGGCTGTTCAGGAGAAGGCCGCCTCACCCCTCCTCACAAGGAACACCTGGAGGGGAGTGGCTTAAGGAGAAGCCGTGGAGAGTTAGTCTTTGCCAGGAACCATTTGCCTTGCTTTGGCTTACCCTCCCCTGGCTTTGACTTGTGCCTATTGCCTTGTTTTGAGGACTGCCGTTTGTCTTGCCCTTGCCTTGCGGACTGCTTTTGCTCTTTGCTTTGCTTTACCTTCACAACTGCCTTTGCCTTGAACCTTGTCACTGCCTTAAGGGCCGCCATTTGTCTTATGCCTGGACTTTTCCTTGTGGACTTTCCTGGTAATATATGGGCTGTTGTTTGGGGGACTGAGGGTGGCTGCCTTCAGACTAGCATGGAGCCTGACTGGTCACTGTTGGGCTGTTGTCGAACGCTTCTTAAAGGCGATAAAGGACTCTTTAAAGGCCTGCCTTAGTCATTACAGTTTCATCCAATAGCTAAAACATTCAAGATTTTGTGTGCAATTTAAAGTCTAACAAGCATATTATAGCTGAAGCGTTTGTGGATTACACTGTAGAATTCTTGTTATTTATTTATTAAATTTATTTGCTGCCCATCTCATAACGAAATGACCTTGGGCAACTTGCAGCATGAAAACACTAAAATCCTAAAGAAATAGTAAAGGTAAAAAGGTAAAGGTTCCCCCGCACATGCGTGCTAGTCGTTTCCAACTCTAGGAGCCGGTGCTCATCTCCGTTTCAAAGCCGAAGAGCCAGCGCTTGTCCGAGGATGTCTCCATGGTCATGTGGCCAGCATGACTAGATGCCAGAGGCGCACGGAGCGCTGTTACCTTCCCACCGTAGTGGTCCCTATTTTTCTACTTGCATTATTACGTGCTTTCGAACTGCTAGGTTGGCAGAAGCTGGGACGAGCTGTAACAGGCACTCAGGATTCGACCCACCAAACTGCCGACCTTCTGATCGACAAGCTCAGCATCCTAACCGACTGAGCCACCGCGTCCCCTAAAGAAATAAATATCCCTAAAACAATAAAAATGGAAATCCATTGTAGAATTATAATGGAATTGTAGTATTACTAATGTGTAAATATGCAGTTAAGGCAGCCAATTTAGTCTAGTGGTTAAAGGCATCAGGTTACAAACTGGGAGACCATGAGTTCTAGTCCTGCTTTGGGCCCAAAGCCAGCAGGGTGACTTTGGGCCAGCCACTCTCTCTCAGCCTTAAGAAAGAGGCAATGGCAAGCCACTTCTGAGAAACCTTTACCAAGAAAACTGAAGGGACTTGTCCAGACACTCTGAAAATTGAACATCATAGAATGAAAAAGAAAAAAAATGTAGTAATGGAATGGCTATTGATGAATGCTTAAAAGAAAAGAAAAGAAGATTGGTATTTTTCCATGCTATGTCTACCAGATTGCTTTGCTTACTTTCTTTCCTTGACTTCCCAATCTAGCCTGTCATTCTGGCTCTTTCTGATAAGCAATCATTCCACTAAGTGACTGCTGCCACCTAACAGAGCTATAAAGGAAAGGGAGGGGTGGTGATGAACAAATTTTGTTCCTAATAAAGGTAAGCGAAAATCATCCACATTTTTATAAAACCCATATAGTTTTGCAATCCAGAAACAGCCAATAAAAGAAGGTAAGGTTTTCCCCTGTCCAGTCGTATCTGACTCTAAGAGTTAGTGCTGATCTCTGCTTCTTAGCTGAGGCAGCCAGCATTGTCTGAAGACAGTTTCATGGTCATGTGACCAGCACGACTATGCTGGGGTGCATTTAACTCTGTTATCTTCCCACTGAAGTGGTACCTATTTATCTACTCACATATGCATGCTTTCAAACTACTAGGGAGGCAGGAACTGGGGCAAGTAACGGGAACTCATCCTGTCACACAGCACTCAGATCTCCAGCCCAGACTGTCAACTTTCCAGCTGTCAACCTCAGCATCTTTATCTACTAGAAATCACTCCTCTAAACAACAAATAGACCAAGGTAGATGCTATCATCCATCCACAAATACAGAATATGGAGGGATTATTGTTGTTGTTGCTGTTATTATTGTTAATGTTGTTGTTGTTGTTGTTGTTGTTGTTATTATTATTATTATTATTATTATTATTATTATTATTATTATTATTATTATTATTATTATCCATGGTGGCACAGTGGTTAGAATACAGTATTGCAGGCTGACTCTGCTCACTGCCAGGAGTTCGATTCTGACCGACTCAAGGTTGATTCTGCCTTCTATCCTTCCGAGTGGGTTTAACAAAGTCAATATGCTGACTTTGCAAACCACTTAAGAGAGTGCCGTAGAGCGGTATATAAGACTAAGTGCTATTGCTGTTATTATTTTAAGAGGTTCTGTCCTATGCTAGAGCTGCACAATCCCTAAAATTAGGGATGGGAAGAAGAAGAGATTGTTGTTCATTAATTTTTACAATTCATCTCATCCTTTGACTTCACTGCTGGCCTTCCTTGCCCCTGACGACCAGAAGATGCAATGGAGATTTTTTTTTCAGAAGAACAGATTTCCTACTTATCTAATTGTATACTAACAGTGGTTGTGAATCTTAATTTGAACTTTAAAATAAAACAGAGAAAGTGAAAGCGCAGTTTCCCTTTTATGGGAAGCAACAGATCAAATGTGGCATTTTTTCTTAGCAGAATAAAAACAAATCTCAGCAGGAAAAAATGGTTTCTGCTTTTGAACTTAAGAGGACCCCCACTGGATCAGTCATAGGCCCGTCTAATTTAGCACAGTGTCACATAGTACAAAATGCCTCCACAACTGGAGGCATTTCAGAAGCTTACAAGAAGAGACAGCAGGGTGACGATTCCCCTTCTAGGGTTCCCCCCCCCAGCAGCTGCTTAAGATACATTGCCTGAGGTTCAGAGGGTAGCAAAACAGCCATCAAAAATAACAAGAGCTCCAAGGAGTTGTAAATATCTATTCCCCTCTTGCAGCATTAATAATAAATACGAACCTTCCTGAACAAAAAAGGGCTGCAGGAAATCTGGTTCCCGGTTGACCTATCTATCTATTTATTTATTTATTTATTATTTTTTAGAGCAAATGCTGAAATTTCCCATGGTTTCCACAAAGAAAAGGGGGAACACTGGCTTTTCTGAACTAAATGGAAGCACTGGTCCGGCCAGCTTCCCCCTTTCGATGATTTGGTATCATTAATCCTAAGGTTTATCCACCTACCTCTCAAAGGCATCCAGCCTGTTCTTTGAAACCGGCGGAATCTCCATCCCTAATTTTCTTAGGTTTCTCTGAAGGTTAAAAATGGACAAGAAAGGAATTATAACCATGGCTTAATTACGTGGCAAGGTCAGTTGATTGAATGTTGGAATTGATTTGATGGATCATTAGAAAGTTTCCCTGCTCTTGAGTTGATCCATCCTCTGGTCTTCCAGTTTGAGTTTGTAGACTTAAAAGTGATGCAAAAGCCATAAGCTGATTTAGATCACATTGAAGACAATGTTCAAAAGTGTCCTGGATTACTCAGGTGGTTCTCGATTTAACAATAATTCATTTAGTGACCATTCAAAGTTACAATTGCACTGAAAAAGCCGACTTATGGTTATTTTTCACATTTACGACCGTTGCAGCATCCCCAGGTTCACGTGATCAAAATTCAAATGCTTGGCAACTGACTCATACTTATGACGGTTGCAATCTCCTTGGGTCATGTGATCCCCTTTTGTGGCCTTCTGTCAAGCAATGTCAATGGAGAAGCCAGATTCACTTAACAATAGTGTGGCTAATGTAACAACTGCAATAATTCACTTAAGAACTGTGGCAAGAAAGGTCATAAAATGGGGCAAAACTGACTTCACAAATGTCTCACTTAGCAACAAAAATTTGGGGGTCAGTTGTGATTATAAGTCGAGGACTACCTGCCTGAGATCTAGCACAGGGGTAGGCAACCTTGGCTCTTTTATGACTCATGGACTTCAACTCCCAGAATTCCTGAGCCAGTTGGCTCAGGAATTCTGGGAGTTGAAGTCCATGAGTCATAAAAGAGCCAAGGTTGCCTACCCCTAATCTAGCAGAACAACTTCTAGCAGATATGAAGAAAATTTTCTTTTCTGGATCACTTCTGGCTGATACCTAGAATCTGGACAGAGTGATTAGAATACTCTAATACTTTTTTTTCTTTTTATGCTCCTTTAATCCATTTATTCAAGGTGGAGTCAGGACAACTGAATGGAACTGAGCCTTTACTGGCCAGATGCCCTTCCCGATGTCTACGCAGAGTTCACAGCAGATATTTTCTTTGTGCCCTAATAGAAAAACATCTGCCACTGTTGTGATTCAGCGTCAGCCTGTGGTTCCGGCAGCTGGGTCTGATGATTCTGAAGAGGAAGAGGAGGAGGAGCGGTTTGGAGAGCCTTTGGTGTCAGAGGGAGGTTCTGATGTACTGCAGAACTCTCAGCCTGGCCCCTCCCGTCTTGTTCCTCATCAGACTCAGTCATGTGAGCACGAGGTATTGGAAGAAGACGATCCAGAGCTGGCTCTGTTCAGAGATGCTAGGAGCAGGAAGCAATCTAGCAGAGCAGAACAGAGGAAAGCAATGAGGCAACTCAGGAGAAGGCAATGAGAAGCAATGCCTTGGGACTGCTGATAAAAGGGGAAGGTGTGGGAGGTGCTGGTTGCTGAAGGCAATGGTTTGAAGATCTTCTGCTAGAGTCCTGGTCTGTTAATTCCTGTTTAACTCTTGTCTGAACTTTTGGTTTAACTCTTGTTTGAACTTTTCATTTAACTCTTGTTTGAACTTTTGATTTCTTTGTCAATAAATTTGGTTGGGTTTTTTCCAGCCTGTTGAGTATAAAAAGGGGTTGTTCCTAACAGGGCCAGTCGTAGGCTGGAACAGAACACCCACTGCCTAGAATTGAACTCTCAACCTTCCGAGGGGGAGGCGAGCATCCTCACCTCTCGGCCACCACCCCTCTCACACTCTAATACTTCTTGTATTTTCCATTATGTCTTAGTAAATCTATATGGATTTCCACAATTAGATTGGTAGCAGAAGAGGAAACAGACGGAAAGCGATGAGAATGAGACAATCACAGCCAGAAACAGAGCTTAAATAACATTCTAACTGAGACTGTAATAAGAGAAAATGGAAAGATATTGAATTAAGTTATTCTCCCATGGAACATCAGATTTTGATGAAAGTTTTTTTTAAAAAAAAAAGAAAGAAAAAGACACAAAAAGGCTTGGAGATCTTGTTTTTTGAGGCAAAGGGGCAGATTATACCTAACATTTCACATACTTCTCTACCCAAGTCTCCATCGGGTTCTATGAGGCACTTCTAATTAGGCTACATCAGTTTTATAACAAAAGTTAAACCAAAGGGGGAAAGCTGAAAAGGACCAGTACTCCAAGGATATGCTGTGCGCGCACAAGGCCCCAAATTAAGTCCATGGTATTTGCACATGGGGCTGAGAAGAATATTAGATTTTCCGCCTTAGCATCTTTATACAATTGTTGGCCCAATTTTCCCATGGATCAGGAATTATGAGAACTGTAAATTCCAATCTGTTTGGAGGGCATCAGCTCAGTAAAGGCAACTATGGACTATGTTGAACTAAATGAACAAGTGGTCTCCCTTGGCGTAAGAAACTTCCCGTATTTCACCTGCAAAGGAATCAGATTATATAGTCACAGACACTTTGGGTATTACTTTCTGAAGAAGTCATGGTTTTTTTTAGGTCTCTTGAATCAAGTGATGAATGTCTCCCCCCCTCCCCCTGTTTTCTGTCTGTGTCCCTGTCTCTCTCTCTTCCTCTCTCTCTCTCTCTCTTTGTTCTCTGTACCTCTTTCTCTCTGACTCTCTCTTCTGTCTGTCTGTCTGTCTCTCTTTCATTTTGCCTTTCTGTCTCTCTTTTTCTGTCTCTCTTTCTGTCTCTCTCTCTCAGCCTTTGTCTGTTTTTCTCTCTCTCTATTTTTGTCTGTTTTTCTGTCTTTCTCTCTCTCTCTCTCTCTCTCTCTCTCTCTCTCTCTCTCTCTCTCTCTCTCTCTCTCTCTCTCTCTCTCTCTCTCTCTCTCTGTCTTTGTCTCTTTCTTTTTCTCTCTCTGTCTGACATTCTCTCATCTTTCTCTGTCTCTCTGACTTTGCCCCTTGCAATATCTTCTCACAAGCAATTTCAGAAGAACAAAAGGGTTCAGTTGTGCCAATAACAGTACTGTGGCTATGCAGTTCATTTGACAAGCACATTGTTGGGAGAACAAAGTCCTCTTCTGCATGTGTTCCTTGACTCTTTGAAACAACCGCAGCCAGTCCAATGTTTGGTTTGAGGCCCTTATGGAAAAGATGATAAAACACAGCAGCCCTCTTGAAGCTTCAAACCAAAATGGCTGCATTATAGCCTCAATAAGTTGCATTAGAGGAGCATCTCTCTTATGAATGGTGTTCCTTCTAAGTATACCCACACCCCCAGCCTTTTAATAATAGTTTACTTCAATAATAAAAAAGTGAAGTTGAGATGTCAAGCCAATGTAAAGCTCTCATCTTCTTAAAGATTTTATGAGGAAAAGCAACATTTTGGTAGCCAGAAAAAATGCTGATGAAGTATGTATAATTTCAGGCCTTGAGGGAAGAAATTAGCGAGCAGCACAAATAGCTTAGCAGACTGATTTCTGTCAGAGATTTTCTTAAAATGATACTAATTCATACAGACTTTTTTTTTTGCCTTGTTTATCAGACTCCTCGGAGTGCACTAAAAAAAACTGGTTACCAACTTCATTATGCTGGAAGTATAATATGGATGCGGGAGCATTTACTAATATGATATGAGTCTGTTCAATTAATATTCGATTCTGGATTGATATTCACTAATACGTTACAAACTTTCTCATTATTAAAAAATGGTTGAAAACATTCTTGAACTACTTACCCCAAAATTGACAAAATTACCATAATTTGAAGAATTAGGGATTTATCTTGCACTGGCTGTCAGAAAGATGATTTAACATTTGAAAGAAACTCTGATTCCAGAGTTACAAACTTGGATTATAGAAGTGTCTCCCTTTACATTTATGGAGTGGCACTCTATCGGTGAAACGGAAAGACTGTGAAGTGTTATTTCATGTCAAGTATTAATGGTATATTTAAAATTAGTGAAATATGTAATATAGCTCTACAGTATGTAAGAAATTCTTTTCTTCCTTCTTCCCTTGACTGGGTAAAAATTGAGAAGGAAGGAAGGGAGGGAGGGAGGGAGGGAGGGAGGGAGGAGGAAGAGGAGGAAAGGAGGGTGGGAGGAAGGAAGGAAGGAAATAACAATTTTCACCTGGTGTTCTGGGAAAAAAAAAATCACAAAGGAACTGTACAGTCTCCTAAATGGAGAGTCTGGAGCCATGCAGTTCTGGTTAGATGTGTGTAAATAGGACGGGCAGCTTGGAAAATGCATTATATTGAAACAGGATTTGATGGTAATTCAAAGTGTCAGACTGTGCAAAATAAGTGGTTCACAAACGTAATCCCTGTCCTAGTAAACATTTCTATCGATTCCTGGGATTACAATAAGACTTTTATATATTAAAATTGCATACATCAGGGTTATGCTTGGGAAGTTTTAAATTAAAGTATGTATTCTGAACACCATATAAAGTTGATGGAAGAGAAAAGTGATGTTAAAAAGTAAAATAAAAATGAAGCCAGCAAATGCAGTTTGATTTAGCAACATGGATGAAAGACGGAAAAAACAAAGATGGAGTTATTTATTTTTTCTAGTGCACCCACCTACCCGTACCTCATCACTATCACAACCAACAGCAACAGCTCAATAATGAAGGAAACACGTTCATCTTGACCTCATCTGCAGCTAGGCTGGCCGTATGCCTTGAAGGAACAAGATGGTGTTTGACAGTTCCGTACCATTCTGCCTGAAGACATTTATGATTGACAGCCGAAGATTAAAGCAAGGGTTTCTGTTGCAATTTATTCTTTGGCATTTAAAATCCTTGGATCCTCCTTCCAATAAAATATCCTCAAGAACAACAAAGAAACAACAGTAAGTGGAAAGAAGTGATATATAGCCAAAATGTAAAAAAAATGGGTGGAAGGAAAAAAAGAGAGAGAAAGAAATGAACTCTGGTGGAAAAGGGAGTCTTAGTGAGAGCTTCAGTTATAGAATACTCATAGAATAATAGGATTGGAAGGGACCTTGGAGGTCTTCTAGTCCATCCCTCTGCTCAAGCAGGAGACCCTACCCCAATCCAAATGATTTTTTTTCCTTGAAAACGTCCAGTGATGGAGACCCACAGCTTCTGGAGGCAAGTCGCTACACTGATTAATTGTTCTCACTGTAAGGAAATTTCTTCTTAGTTTTATGCTGGATCTCTCTTGATCAACCCTTAATGAGCTCCACTCATTAATTCTTGTCCTTCCCTCTGGTGCTTTGGAGAATGTGTTGACCCCTTCTTCTCTGTAACAGCCTCTCAAATAGTGGAAGACTGTTATCATGCCACTCCTAGTTCTTCTCTCTGTTAGGCTAGACCAGGGGTAGGCAACCTTGGCTCTTTTATGGCTCGTGGAATTCAACTTCCAGAATTCCTGAGCCAGCATAACTGGCTCAAGAATTCTGGGAGTTGAAGTCCATGAGTCATAAAAGAGCCAAGGTTGCCTCCCCTTGGCCTAGACATACCTAGTTCCCTCAGTTGTTCATCATATGGTTTAGTCTCTAGTCCCCTAATGTTTTTTGTTGCTCTTCTCTGCCCTCTTTCTACAATCTTAACTTTCTTTTTTTGTATCTTAGTGACCAGAACTGGAAGAAGTATTCCAAGTGTGGTTTCACCAGTACAGTATAAAGTGGTACTATCACTTCACCTGATCTTGAAACTATTTTTCTGTTGATGCAACCTAGGACTGCATTAGCTTTTTTGGCAGCTGCAGCACACCGCTGGCTCATACTTAAGTGGTAGTCTACTAGGACACTTAGATCTCTCTGACAGTTGCTACTGTTGAACCATTTGTGTATTTGGTTTTTCTTGCCTATGCGTAGGACCTTACTTTTCTCACCATTTTGTTGCATTTTATTGGATAGGGTGCAATGTTCAGGTCTGTCGAGGTCCTTCTGAATTCTGCGTCCACCATCTAATAACTCTGGAGAAAGATAGTCTTAGTAAGAATCTAAAATATGTCATCATAGGAACCCCTTTGATTATTGGGAAAGAGTCTTGCAAAGGGAAGCTGCTACTCACTCTTATGATGATTAACAGCACTGAATAATTGTGGGTTCATTATTCAGTGAGAATTACAAAAACCAATAGAATAACACAAACAAATGAGATAAAGCTGAATTAATTAAAAAGTGGATGAATAATGAGACACTTTTAGTGGTTGGAGCAGATTAATAACAGCAACAAAAAAATGTATATCTCTCGAGACGTGCAAGTATCTCTCTTCCTCATGCTTTGGTTATTGACCCATTGTGTATGCATCAAAGGGGAAAAAATGTAAAATGAAATTCTTGCCCAGCAATGTTACTTTGAGTTTAATATAAGGTAGCAATGTAATTTTCACAGAGGATAAGAAAGTGGTCCTTCCTTGCAGGAATCAACTTTGAACTGTCAATAAATGAATGGTTGTAAATTAGGACTACCTGTATTTTCTTTGTTTCTTGGTCTATGAAGTGGGGTTAAAATTTTAATGGATCACTTCTTCAGCTTCCAGCCTTTACAAAGGATGATAGATTTGTGCCCAGAATGTTGTGAAGATTTTCAAGCTGGTGTTGATCTCTGCAAAGACTTTTTTAACTCCCAAAATTCATCTACAATTATGCCCTAAGTGAAAGTCAATGGTTATTCTAAATACCAGATTTCCCCAACCACAAATGAAATCATCCAACCCATTTTTACAGCAGTCTCAGATAAATTGTACAAATATTAGAAAGCAGTTTGGCAGTCACACGTCTTGTTGATGCAGCTGGAAGTTATCCACCAGTCAAATAATCTTGATTTTTCAAGTGACAAAGGATTAGGAATTCTTATGGACTTTTCCATACAGGCCCTAAATAAACTCATTCTGTTTGACTTTTTATAACCAGCTTTCATTTTTTTGTTCAGCTACTAAAAGGCTTAGTGATTTGTTTGTTGTAGTGCCATTATGTCAACAACTTGATTTGTTTTTTAAGAGTTGAGTCAACACAGTAGTTTATTAAAGCAAACAAAAACTTTTTGTATTTCCCAGTTAACCTTGCTTTGTTTTCCCAACTCATGCCTAGTAATGCTATTTTCTGTTAGAATAATAATATTCTTGCTTCTTCTCCATTTTAAAAGCTTAGGGAGTGAGATAATAGTGTGGACTAAGGCTTACATTATGTATCACATGTCATAACTCATGAACTATCAACTAATTGTATGTCTATGGTCAAGTTAAAAAAAATGTTCATTGATGAACTGAATGGCTCCTATTGACTTTAGTTAATGTGTCTTCTTTTTCTTGCATTTTTCCAAAATCATCTTGTCAATTAGGAGCTTTATTTTCAGTCTTTGTATGTTTGTGACAGGTAGATACTATAATAGTTTTCTTCCAATAGTCCTGCTGTTGCTGGCCCTGGCTGCTTAGCCAACAGTCTTGTAGTCCATTTGTCATCAGATGTCCAGAAACAACAATACCTAGCATGGTCCTTGTTGTCCTGGGTAACAACCAACTTGGTATGAGTTTCTGTAAATTACATCTCACCTTATTGTTTATGGGAAAGACACTCTTTGTCTGGCTGTTCTGATAAGAGCTGTACAGTGTGGTTGAAACTCTGGCATAACTCTCATCCTTCTTGGATTATGCAAGCCCAATCAAGGTAGTGCTTCACTGGGGATTATTATTATTATTATTATTATTATTATTATTATTATTATTATTATTATTATTATTATTATTATTATTATTATTATTATTATTACTGTTATTGTTATTGTTATTGTTATCATCCAGTGTTCTGCCTCATGCATTGGTGGATATATATTAAATTACATGTTCTTTGCTTTTATAATCTGTTTTTACTGGTGTGTATGTGTACATACGTAACAGAGTGAGCGCCTGTTACTCGTCCCAGCTTCTGCCAACCTAGCAGTTCGAAAGCACGTAAAAATGCAAGTAGAAAAATAGGGACCACTCCGGTGGGAAGGTAACAGCGTTCCGTGCGCCTCTGGCGCCTAGTCATGCCGGCCACATGACCACAGAGACGTCCTAGGACAAGCGCTGGCTCTTCGGCTTTGAAATGGAGATGAGCACCGGCCCCTAGAGTCGGAAACGACTAGCACACATGTGCGGGGGAACCTTTACCTTTACCTTTTATGTGTACATATATACAGTACACGAATGAATTCAGATAAAAATGGTACAGATAAAAAAAATAGTCTGTCCAATATGTCTACACGCTGGATCTCCCAGCAATGATGAACATGAGCCGAATATGGAAAAGCAAGAATATCAGCTTGGCAGCCAAATGGAGGTTAGTCCAGTCTATTATGTTCCCCTATGGTTGTGAAATTTGGGCCTTAAAAAAGCAAGACAAGAAGAAAATCATTTGTTTGAGCTGTGGTTTTGATGAAGGATCCTGCATATTCCTCAGACAGCACAAGTGACTAACAAGCAGCCATTGGAGTGCATAACGCCAGACATGTCACTGGAAAGCAAAAACCCCCAACAAAACTGCATCTCACTTACTTTGACCATGTCATGTGGGGGAATTCATTGGAGAAAGTAATAATGTTTGGAAGAGTTAGCGGTGAAAGAAAACCAGGCTGCCAAAGAACACGGTGCCTGGACACCATGAAAGCTGATGCCAGCCCGAGCAGAGAACAACTCAAAGAAGCAGTGCAAGATTGGAAGATCTGGCCCATAGAATCACCAAGCATCGGATACAACTGAATGGATAGCATCATCATCATCATCATCATCATCATCATCATCATCATCATCACCATCATCATCATATCTCTACCACTTAAAGCTAAGACCAGATAAGCAAAGCAACAGATGAAACATTATAAACACCCTTCTTTGATGTGTTCCTGATTTTCTGAATGCAAGGGAATGATAAAGATAGTTAAAAACAGAGGCTTCACCAACATTTCTGGAATAGCTTCCTCTTCGTGCTCTCTCCCATACTAAATTCACATCCTATGCTCTATTCCCCCCCTCCCCACCACACACACACACCCTGTTCCTCTGGCCTGATCATTTGGGGCTGAAGCTAGCTGGACTTCAAGCCAACAAGTCTTTTACATATTTGTACTTCCATTTACCAATCACCTGCATCCTGCAATTTGGCTGTTTAGCTCATAACATTATTTTTTTTCTTGCCTGCACTCAATTTTCCTGCAAAGCGTTGTGTTACTTCAAGATTGTTTCCGATAAGAAAGGCATAGGATTAGGAGAATTTACAAGGACAACTGAGTTATTTCTCATTTAGAGCGTGCATTATGGCCAAGACTTCTTTAACAGGCTTCCTGAGATCAGTAGGAAAGTATATGTTTTGCTTGATAAGGGAAAACTTGCAAATGGTTGTTTACATAACCCTTGCCAGAATCTTTATTAGTCTGAGAAAAACCCATTATTTTTAGGTGGAGGGAGGCACATGCACTTCAGATTATATTTAGCCTGCTAAATCTGAAGCCCCTGAAACCAAGTTCCATTTAATCAGGGATCTATTATCCAAGCTTAATGAAGAATATCTACTCTGGGTTTCATCTTCTCCTTCATCCCTTCCAATGGCACGTTATTTGATTTCTTCTCCAGAAACCTGCAAGTCCTGATAGGGAGGAAGAATTAGGTTCAAAATTGCTAAGGAACATTGTTCTACACTGTACCAAGCAAAATAGGAAGCATTGCTAGCTTCTAGACACTCCTTCAGACAACATCAAATTGGAAGACCAAAAGGGGGGAAAAAGGAATAAACACAATAAATGAAAATTGTTATTATTTTTTTCTCCTAATGTTGATTTTGACAGAAATTGCACTGTAATTCCTAAGATAAATTCTTGGTATAGTATCCTCCTTCTTGAGATATATGTTGAATTAGGGAATCTAAAAGTTGAAGACTTACAAGTCACCTTGTTCTATTGCCTCCCCAATGCTTGTTATTTAGTCTCTAAGTTGTGTCCTAGTTGTGTCTGGTTCTTCGTGGTTCTTCGTTCTTCATAGCACACCAGCCCCTCCACCCATCCTCTGCTGTTCCCTTCTCTTTTTGCCTTCAAACTTTTCCAACATCAGGGTATTTATTTATTTATTTATTTATTTTCCCAGGAGTCTTCTCATTAGGTGGCCAAAGTATTTGAGCTTCCTACCCAATGCAGAATTCCACTAGAGCAGTGATGGCAAACCTTTTAGAGACCGAGTGCCCAAACTGCAACCCAAAACCCACTTATGTATCATTGGATGCCGGGTAGGCGTGGCCAATTGGGTGGGCGTGGCTGGTGGTAACAACAGACTGGGTGGGACTAAAAAGTTCAATCAATCAATTCCAACTTTGCAAGATCTTTTTATTTTCCCTTGAGAAGTTGAAATTGATTGATTGAACTTTTTTTTTTGCACACAGCGGTGGAGGCTTAAAGCGAAAAGGTTTTATAAACCCCAGCTGAAGGCCTAGGACTGGGGCGACGGCGTGTGTGCCCACAAAGAGGGCTCTGTGTGCCACCTGTGCCACGCGTGCCATAGGTTCGCCACAACGGCACTAGAGTATCACTGATAGATGGTAATGCACAATCTATTTAAAGACCTTCATTGAAGGAAGGGTCCTTAGATATACATATGGGAGCCTAGAGTCTGGACAAGAACTGTAACCTGAAAAAGTGCCTCAAGCAAAATCTTCCCTAATTCTCATGAAGATTAGGGGGGGGGGAAAGCATATTGAGACTTGCAATATTACAGGAGTTCTAGATGGGTTTGGGGTTTTAATATTGATTTTAATTATCTATTGCACTGGGCGTAATTATTTAATTTTCTTTTAACTTTTGTACCTTGTATTTTTGATATTTATTGCCCTGTACACCGCCCTGAGTCCTTCGGGAGAAGGGCGGTATATAAATCAAATAAATAAATAAATAAATAAATAAACAAATAAATAAATAAATAAATAAATAAATAAATAAATAAATAAATAAATAAATAAATAAATAAAATTAGCCTGCCTGTCTTTGGTTCCTAGTCTCATCTACCTTGAAGAGCTGATGTCCATTGACTGACTACTCATACTTTAAGGAAGCTCCTCCCGACATCTAGATTGAATTTACTGATAGTTTTTGCTTTTGCGCCCGCCTTTTTGGGACAATAATAATCCTGTATGGGATAAGGTTGACTCAGCCTTCCATCCTTCCGAGGTAGGTAAAATGAGGACCGAGATTGTTGGGGGCAATAAGCTGACTTTGTAATAATGCCGCTTGGGGGGGGAAAGCCCTAATAAGCAGGCATATACATAGAATGAAGGCTATTGCTAAGCACATTGGTTTGTGCTTAAATTGTAAGCCGCCCTGAGTCTTTGGAGAAGGGCGGGATATAAATGGGATTAAAATAAAAAAATAAAAATAAAATAACCATTTAGATAATTGAAAACGTCTATTACAGTATACCTCCCCTAGTCATCAATTTCATAGGTGGAACATACCCGTCATTTATACAATCCTCATAGGGCTTGGTTTCCAGATTCCCTCACCACCTTAGCCTTAATTTCTTCATGTCATCTCAAAACAGTATTTCATTTCACCTATCCTATTCTCAACTAAGGGCCATGAATGGCTGCTCCAGGTTGATCGCCTCAACCATCATCATTTCCTTGAATCTCTGCCATGCTCCTCTTCTGAAAATCAACTTGGCCTTCCCTGGAAAGACTCCTTTCATGGGGTCCTTAGAATTAGAGCTTGAGAGAAGGGGAATTACTGTATGTGGAACAGAAGCAGGTGTTAGCCCTTAGTCTTTTGACACGCTTCTTCCATTCATGGAGGTGACTGTATTTAGCCACAACTACCAGGCGCTCTTGGAGTGAGGTGTATTGTAAAACACCATCAAAGCTATTTGGCCAACAGTAGGAGAGACATCGTGAGTAACAATGGCTTTTTAAAAAGCATGCTGTCTATAGGAAAAAAAATAAAAAAATAAAACCTACCATCTGTTCTCTTTCAGGGACCTCTTCTTCTTGTTTTTCACAAGAGCTCCAGGGAAAATGGGCCTGTTGAGACATCAGCATTACAAATTGAAGCAGACTGTGCTGAATTGATAACCAGAGAAGGCAAGATTTAGGAGACTGCTGATTTGGCCAGTGAAACAACTTGCCATGAAAACTTGGTTTTCGTTAAAATAAAATAATAAAATAAAATAAAATAAAATAAAATAAAATAAAATAAAATAAAATAATAAAATAATAAAATAAATAAAATAAAATAAAATAAAATAAAATAAAATAAAATAAAATAAAAATAAAATAAAATAAAATAAAATAAAATAAAATAAAATAAAATAAAATAAAATAAAATAAAATAATAAAATAAAATAAAATTAAAAATCTCTGCACCAAACGACAGAACAGATACTTAATACAAAAGGGAAACCATCAATAGTGCTTGAATCCCATTATTCAGTAATGCGGGAAGGCAGGAATTGCTAGGAAGTCTGCATTTTTAATAATGGGATTAGATAAATTTCAGAAGAAGTATAATTAGATTTAAATTTTATGTATGTGAATATCAGGAGATTTGCTAACCTCAGCTAAAGCTAGCAGGAAGTATTCATACAGTGGATGAGGTCAGATTTGCAGGACACAATGAAATCTACAAAAGGAAACCAGATCTATAATTATATGTCAGGAAATAAATTATTGTTATATTTCCCTGCCTGCTGAAAGCTGTCATATATTCATACCTCTTCTTTTGCTAGTTGTCAAAAAAACCAGAGAGGCATTCTTCTCTTCATCTAGATTTAAGGCCAACTATATGGTATTGCAGGGACGCGGTGGCTCAATGGGTTAGGACGCTGAGCTTGTCAATCAGAAGGTCGGCAGTTTGGCAGGTCGAATCCCGAATGCCGCATAACAGAGTGAGCGCCTGTTACTCGTCCCAGCTTCTGCCGACCTAGCAGTTCGAAAGCACGTAAAAATGCAAGTAGAAAAATAGGGACCACTACGGTGGGAAGGTAACAGCGTTCTGTGCACCTTTGGCGTCTAGTCATGCCGGCCACATGACCACGGAGACATCCTCGGACAAGCGCTGGCTCTTCGGCTTTGAAACGGAGATAAGCATCGGCCCCTAGAGTTGGAAATGACTAGCACGCATGTGCGGGGGAAACTTTACCTTTACATATGGTATTAATTTTATGATCCTGATAATGGATAAGGAAGGGGATAGCTCAAGAAGGATATTGCTCAGTTCTGATAATATCCTGGTCTCTTCAACCTCAAACTGATTTCAGTACCAGAGGACTACAAAAAAGATTACTTTCTCCTTGATGCTTTAGAATGTATCGACTGGGATCTAATGTGGATCTAATCAGCTACTTTGCAGACATTTTGTTCAGCAATCTGGTGAAGCCAATGATATTTGTGTTGGATTTCTTCTGGGCATAAAATAAAAGGCCTAGCTTGTTGTTACCTAATATTGAGTGTGCTTTCACAGTCTGTGCATACACTGGCTTTGTTGCATTACCTCAAGCATTCCCTGAATTTGCTCTGTTTTGAACAGCATTTTCATTTGCTCTGGATGTACTGGCCCTGCTAAGCTTTTATTTATTTATTTATTTATTTAAATTTCTATACCGCCCTATTCCCGAAGGACTCAGGGCGGTTTACAGGGCAGCATAAAATACAATATAAAAATAATGTAGAATTAAAATACATTAAATTAATTAAGCCCAATTAAAACAACATTTAAAAAGCTAAAACCCCTTCAGTCCAGGCCTGATAGATCGAAAAACCAGGTTTTCAGGTCCCGGCGAAACGAACGCAGATCGGGGGCCTGTCCTAAGTTCCACGGGTAAATCATTCCAGAGGGCAGGCGCGCCCACAGAGAACGCTCTTCCCCTAGGAATAACCCGCCGGCATTCCTTAACCGGCGGTATCCTGAGAAGGCCCTCCCTGTGGGAGCGCACGGGACGAAGGGAGCTTGATGCCGGCAGCAGGTGTTCCCTCAGATAACCCGGACCCAAGCCATTAAGGGCTTTATAGGTCATCACCAGCACCTTGAATCTCACCCGAAGGGCAACCGGAAGCCAATGCAGCTCACGGAGTAGAGGTGTTACATGGGAGTATCGGGAAGCCCCCATCACAACTCGCGCAGCCGCATTCTGCACCAGTTGAAGCCTCCGAGTGGTCCTCAAGGGCAGCCCCATGTATAGAGTGTTGCAGTAGTCTAAACGGGAGGTCACGAGGGCATGAGTGACTGTGCGTAGGGCATCTCGGTCCAGATAGGGTCGCAACTGGCGCACCAGGCGAACCTGGGCAAAAGCCCCCCTGGTCACGGCTCCTATATGATCTTCTAAACTGAGCCGTGAATCCAGGAGGACGCCCAAGTTGCGAGCCCTATCAATGGGGGGTAACACCTCACCCCCCCATAGTTAACGATGGACAAAACTGGTTTTCCCGAGATGCCGGTATGCACAGCCACTCAGTCTTGGCAGGATTGAGTCGGAGCCTGTTTCTCCCCATCCAGACCTGAACCACCTCCAGGCAACGGGACATCACGTCGAGGGCATCACTGAGTTGGTTCGGGGTGGAAAGAAAAAGTTGGGTATCATCAGCGTACTGATGATACCCCACCCCGAAACCACGAATGATCTCACCCAGCGGCTTCATATAGACGTTGAACAGGAGGGGAGAGAGGACCGACCCCTGAGGAACTCCACAAACAAGAGGCCTCAGGGCGGACCTCTGCCCTCCCATCAACACTGACTGCGAACGGCCCAGGAGGTAGGAGGAGAACCACCATAAAACAGTGCCCCCCACTCCCAACCCCCCGAGACGTCGCAGCAGGATACCATGGTTGATGGTATCAAAAGCCGCTGAGAGATCTAAAAGGACTAGGACAGAGGAGCAGCCCCTGTCCCAAGCCCGCCAGACATCATTCATCAGCGCGACCAATGCCGTCTCCGTGCTGTACCCGGGCCTGAAACCCGATTGGTACGGGTCCAGATAATCAGTTTCCTCCAGGAACAGAGGAAGCTGTTGCGCCACCACATCTGGCAGATTGAATCACATCTGGCAGATTCTGTTCAACTCATTGGATATGGTCAGCTGATTCAGAGGTATCGCAAGTATCTTCCCAGTCCTAACAAACTGACTCCCTAAGCCTACTGGTAATATTTAAAATATTGCTATAACTGAACCAGGGAAAAGGATTTAATTGTAAGGCCAGACCAAACCTCCAATTCTTCTGCACTGGGACACAGAGGTTGTCATCCTTTATGATCACTAACTGCCTCTTGGTACCCAAATTCCTTCCAATGTATCTCCTCTGCGACATTTGGTTTTTCTTGTCTAAATAAGATTTTATACTTAGATACAAAAAACCAAATGTACAGGTACAGATTAGATGAAACCTGGCTCAATAGCAATAACTGTGAGAGGGATCTTGGAGTCCCAGTGGACAATGTGAGCCAGCAGTGTGCAACAGAAGCCAAAAAAAACCAATGCAATCTTAAGTTGCATTAACAGAAGGATAAAATCAAGATCACATGAATTAGTACTGCTTTGTAAAGCCTTAGTAAGACAACATTTGGAATACTACATCCAGTTTTGGTCACCGTATTATAAAAAAAAGATGTAGAGACTCTAGAAAGAGTTCAAAGAAGACTTTCCAAGCCTGAATTGATATTCCCCAGCTGTACCTTGGGCTGGGACCAGCTCAACCCCAATGAGTTCCACAGGCTACTCAAATGAAGCTAACACTAGTCCTCAAGGCAAAGACAAGTCCGGTCCACTAGGCAAAAGCAAGTTTCCAAGGCAAAGGCAACTTCCAAGACAAAGGTAAGTCTACAGGCAAAGGCAACAGCTGAAGAGACACAATCCAAAGTTCAAGGCTAGAACATACAGCAAGGAAATGAACACATTATTCCCAGCATTGCCTCCATCTGTCTGCTGTGCTAAATAGTCAGCTTCTGGTGCAGCCCATCAAGAAGGGTGAGGCTGCCTTCTCACAAGTAATTAGGCTGACCTTCACAGCTCTTGCCTTTCCTCTGCCCTGTGAGGTTCTTGGTAGTTCCTCTTCCTTATCACTGACCAGCTATAGTTGCATGTTTTCTGCACTTGGAGCCTCAAGGTTGTCCTGTTGCAGCTGAGCTTCAGCCAAATCACTGTCAGATGGCTGCTTGGAGCCACTGACCAACTCCCCTCTTGATGTGCCCAGAACTGGTTCATCCTTCTCCAAGCTGACATCTAGAGAGGTATCTGGGGAAATGTCCGGGGTAGTCATCACAGTCTGGAGGCTAAAATATATGAAGAATGGTTACAGGAATTGGGTACTGTATGTCTAGTGAAAAGAAAGACTGGGGTGATATGATAGCAGTGTTCCAATATTTGGGGGATTGCCACAAAGAAAAGGTGGTCAACTATTCTGCAAAGTGCCAGAAGGCAAGACAAGAAACAATGGATGGAAACTGATCAAGGAGAGAAGCAACCTAGAACTAAGAAGAAATTTCCTAACAGTGAGAACGAATTAACCAGTGGAATGGCTTGTCTTCAGAATTTGTGGGTGCTCATCACTGGAGGTGTTTAAGAAGAGATTGGACAACCATTTGTCTGGAATGGTATAGGGCAGGGGTAGGCAACCTTGGCTCTTTTATGACTCGTGGAATTCTGGGAACTGAAGTCCACGAGTCATAAAAGAGCCAAGGTTGCCTACCCCTGGATAGGGTCTCCTTCCTGAGCAGGGGATTGGACTAGAAGAACTCCAAGGTCCCTTCCAATGCTGTTATTCTATTATTCTCTGTATCGGTTGTCCCATTTAATGTAATCAATTTCCATTGGGTGCCCACTCTTACAGCAGGTGATAATCAAGGAGGTTATCTGGTTGTTCTGCTTTCCCTAGAAGGGCTCATCTGATGCCTACCTAGACATCCTTTTGAGATCAGGTACAAAGCTCTTGAAGTTTAAACCTTGATGCAGTTAAAGGCAGAAATCAGTCTCCCCCCACCCACCCCGCCCACAGTCTTCTTTGATATTTTGTTGGAAGCACTTCTGTTCGAGTCATCAAAGTAATCTAAACCCAAGAGCATTTTTACTTGGAAAAATCAGGGTGTCCTAGTTTTATTGCCTGGATTAAAGGGACACAGCCACTTTGATTCAATGTTTTAATGCAGGACTTCTCTTTGATTTGGTGTTTCATATTCAAGGGGTGTTTTGATTGAAGTTGTTCCTCTCAGAGCTTTCAACGGCCCTGCTATTATAGTAAAGTCAAGGCAGTATTGCATACTAGTGGAAACCCAGGACAAAGGCGATGCTTTTTTTTATCATGTTCTTCTAAATAAATAAGCAAGGATGACAGTGATGATGATGAGGATCTTATCCAGTCAGTCATATCTGATTCTTGGCAATTATATGGACCAGGTCTCTCCACATCTTCTGATCTTGCACTACTTCTTTGAGTTGTTCTGTGCTCTGGCTGGTGTCAGCTTTGATGGTGACCTTGTTCTTTGGTGGCCTGGTTTCCTTTTACCACTAACTCTTCCAAATACAATTGCTATCTCCAGTGAATTCCCCCACATGACAGTAGGGAAATAGAATAGCAATCTGTTTTCTCAGTAATGATCAATAGCAATAGCACTTAAACTTATATACCTCTTCACAGTGCTTTACAGCCCTCTCTAAGCGGTTTACACAGTCAAGGACCACCTGTACACGGGAGTAGAACTTGTATCAAAGCCTACAATACAGTGGTGGGATTCAGCCGGTTTGCACCACTTTGGCAGAACCGGTAATCTTTTGTTGCCCAGGCCCAGAATGGACTTCCGGAAGCGGCATCCACACAGAGGACCGGTTGTTCACATATTTGAATCCCACCACTGCTGCAATACCTTGAAAAGCCTGGGTGGATTTTTCACTAGCTTAGGACATATCATCACTAAATGCAAGTTAGCTTTCTTTGTTTCAAAAAATTGCAGCTTGATATAGTTAGAAAGCAGATGAATTAGAATTGCTCAGAAGGTTAAATTATATTTCCTACGGTTTGAATAGAGACGAGAAATTTGTATCGCACAATATGTTTTCAATCCAATCCAATCAGATCTACCCCTAGAATTATTTTGCTAGTCATCATTATTAAGAGAGCACATCACTCTCTGTGGCTATTGGATTTCATTCACATCTGATATCATGGTTTATTTTTCCCCCATCTATAAGGGTAACAAATTCTTTTACATTTGAATAATGTCTCTTCCTATCTCAGATTAATAAATTGAGATCCAGAAACACTAAAGCCATGAAAAAAGAATTACTCATCAAAGTGTCATTCTGCAAACGTATTTAAACTGAAATTGTGTTTACTACACATTATTTATTATGTAATATAAATGTTTCAAATTTAAATCATCTTGATGTGCATTTTAAGGAACGTGGAATACAAATTCTGCAAATAATATATTCCTTTTAGCTCCATTGATATTACTTCTGAGAAAGAAGCTACAGGTAAATTTATAAATGACATATTTAAATTTGGACTTTCCCTTAGAAATCATTTGTACTGAAATGCTTCTACATATTTTGTGACATTGCAACTCACCAGTAGATATTTACTATGTATGGTATCATTGTAAAAAGTAATGATGAGAAGGGATAGGAACTATGTACAGGTATAGATATGAATGATATAGGGTCCTCTGCATGAGCATTGGACAACCATTTGCCTGAAATGGTGTAAGATTTCCTGCCTGAGCAGTGGGTTGGACTAGAAGACCTCCAAGGTCCCTTCCAGCTCTGTTATTCTGTTATTGTTTTTGTTTTCATGGGTAATTTTAAGACATCTGAAGAAGATTACATAAGCATGCCTGCTTTCTTGACAAAGTTACCTGGAAAAATGGCTAAATAGAATTTTAAATTTAAATTTGGCAAATATTGTTTCCATCCCTTCAAACCAATTGGTCTATGTTGCACACAATTAATCTGGTAGTCCTTGGTTTACAACTATTCATTTAGCAACCATTTGAACTGACCACAGGATTGAAAAAAAAGGCATTTGCGACTGTCCGTTGCATTTAGGGCTGTCTCAGCATCCCTACAGTCATGTGATCAAAATTCAGTTGCTTGGCAACCATCATGATCCTGGGGTCATGTGATCACCATTTGCGACTTTTCCAAACAGCTTCTGCCAAACCAAGTCAACGAGGGAAGAAGCTTAATTTGCTGAAAGACCTTACAATTCACTTAACAGCTGTAGCGATTTGCTTAACAACGGTGACAAAAAAGGTCATAAAATCAGGGGCAATTCATTTAGCGACCTTTTTTTGCTTAGCAGTGGAGATTTTGGTCCCAACTGTGATCTTAACCTGAGGACTTATTTAAGGTGGAGCATTTTTTTAAAAAAAAATCTCTTGAACTTAGAGAAATATATGGCGTTCTCATGCAATGACACTTTTTAAGATGTTCCAATTATTTATATTTTTATTCGTCTAAATAAGAACACGTTTGGAGGAATGAATTGTGAAACAAACAGCCAATGCTTTAGTTTGGTTTTGAAACACTGATTCACAATGACCTTGGAAAGGGTTACAGATCAAAGGGGAATAAAATGATATATTTTTTTCCTTTCGGATAATACTATACTGAACCTGCCTTTTATGACCATGCATTCAGTATTAATGGAAGGTACTCTATATGGACCATAAGAAAGGCTGAGCACCAAAGAATTGAGGCCTTTGAACTATGGTTCTGGAGAAGACTCCCGCGAGTCCCTTGGACTGCAAGGTGATCAAACTGGTCAGTCCTAGAGGAGATCAACCCTGACTGCTCTTTAGAAGGCCAGATCCTGAAGCTAAAACTCAAATACTTTGGCCACCTAATGAGAAGGAAGGACTCGCTGGAGAAGAGCCTAATGCTGGGAAAGATTGAGGGCAAGTGAAGAAGGGGACAACAGAGAATGAGGTGGCTGGATGGAGTCATTGAAGCAGTAGGCCTGAGCTTAAATGGACTCCAGAAGATGGTAGAGGACAGGAAGGCCTGGAGGAACATTGTCCATGGGGTCGTGATGGGTCGGACACGACTTCGCAACTAACAACAACTCTATATGAACCTTTTGGGGTTCCCTACTATTTCACTAGGGACGCGGTGGCTCAGTGGGTTAGGACACTGAGCTTGTCAATCAGAAGATCAGCAGTTTGGAGGGTCGAATCCCGAGTGCCGCATAACAGAGTGAGCACCTGTTACTTGTCCCAGCTTCTGCCAACCTAGCAGTTCGAAAGCATGTAAAAATGCAAGTAGAAAAATAGGGACCACTATGGTGGGAAGGTAACAGCGTTCCGTGCGCCTTTGGCATCTAGTCATGCTGGCCACATGACCGTGGAGACGTCCTCAGACAAACGCTGGCTCTTCGGCTTTGAAATGGAGATGAGCACCGCCCCCTAGAATTGGAAACTACTAGCGTGCATGTGCGGGGGAACCTTTACTTTACTTTACTATTTCACTAGGAATCAACAATCCATTTATGCTTTGTTCAGGTCTTAGAAGCCAGAAAAACCATAGCATCTTGGGAAGAAAGCTACCTGTAGAAGCTATAAATTGCCACATCAACAACAGTGTCAGCTCAAAGTGGACTTGATTCCAGCTAAACGAGAGGAAGGAAGCAGCTGGTTTTTTTGATGAAGTGCATTTTATTTATAAAACATGAGAGATTTGAGTCCAGGGAACAAGAGAACTGGTGAAAACCTGGAAATGCTTTGAGGCACATAATGGCTTTCTCTGCAAACCTGAAGCTGGGGGATCATAGAATTTAATTGTCATTTTCAAAAACTTAAAGGCACACATCTACGTTGGAACCAGAAATATATCTGGAGGGAAAAGCTATCAAAGTAAGGTATTTATGGCTGCATCAATATAAAATCATAAGAATTTTTAAAGTTGGAGAGGGAATAAATCAGAATGTTGAATGTTCCATATTTTGAACAGAACCCCAAGGTTTATTTATCAGAATGTTGTACCTCATTTTTATAAGGAGAGACTGTCACAGGTTGAATTCTTTATGTTCTTGCCATACTGTGGGAGAACTCAAAATGGAAAAGGGCACTCGTGTCCATGGCTTAGAGTCTCTACATTCCTGCCATTGTTTCATAACCAGAAATAGAGATGTGGTTATTTCAATGAGCCTTGCAGAGTGCAGGTAGTCCTCAACTTACAATTCTTCATTTAGTGACCATTCAAAGTTACAATGGTGCTGAAAAAAATGACTTCTGATCATTTTTCACACTTCTGACTGTTGCAGCATCCCTATGATCAGAATTTGGATGCTTGGCATGTGGTTCATTTTTATTACGGTTGCAGGGCCCTGGGGTAGAGTGGAGTGGAGTGGAGTGGAGTAGAGTAGAGTAGAGTAGAGTAGAGTGGAGTAGAGTGGAGTGGAGTGGAGTGGAGTGGAGTGGAGTAGAGTAGAGTAGAGTGGAGTGGAGTGGAGTGGAGTGGAGTGGAGTGGAGTGGAGTGGAGTGGAAAGGAAAGGAAAGGAATGGAATGGAACGGAATGGAATAGAAGTGAAGCTGGAAGGGACTTTGAAGGTGTTCTAGTCCAGCCCCCTGCTCAAGCAGGAGAAGCTATACCATCTCAGACAAGTGACTGTCTAGCCCAGGCATGTCAAACTCGTGACATCACATGACATCGCGTAACGTATCGCAACTTTTTCTCCATTGCATGCAGTGGGGTGGGCACGGTTTCAGTATGATGCATCCGGCCTGTGGGCCAGCAGTTTGACATGCCTGGCCTAGCCTCTTCTTAAAAATGTCCAGTGATGGAGCGCCCTTTGCAACCTTCTGAAGACCCATCACCTTTGCATGTGCGTTGATGTTGCATGAATCTATGGTGTAGTGGTGTGGGGGGCCTCTCTTTTCTCCTCCTCAGTCCACATCCTTCACTCTCTGTGCCTTGCCCTTCTGCTCAGAAGACCCTGCCCACAAGGCCCTGACAGTCTTTTATCCTTATCGTTTCTGGACTGCAAAAATGGCAGGAGCCAACAGATGGCCGAGTCTTTTAGCTGCAGTTTCCTTGGCAAGGATTTTTTGCAAGTGGTTTGTCATTGCTTCTTCTTGAGTCTGAGAGAAAGTATCTGTCCCGTGGTCCCCTATTTGGCTTCATGCCTAAAGCAGGACTATAACTCACAGTCTCCTAGTTTCTAGTCTGATGCTTTAACCGCTACACCAAGCTGGCTCTTCTGATAGTAGTACAGGTAGTCCTTGACTGAACGACAATTCAGCCCAACGTTTCTGTTGTACAGTGAGACATCTGTTAAGCGAATTTGGCCCCGTTTCATGACCTTTGTTGCCACTGTTGTTAAGTGAATCACTGCAATTGTTAAGTTAGTAACACGGTTGTTAAGTGAATCTGGCTTCCCCATTGACTTTGCTGGTCCGATGGTCACAAAAGGGGATCACATGACCCCCCCGGGACACTGCAACCGTCACAAATACTGTAAGAGTCGGTTGCCAAGTGTCTGAATTTTGATCACATGACCATGGGGATGCTGCAATGGTCATAAGTGTGAAAAACAGTCACAATTTACTTTTTCAGCATCGTTGTATCTTTGAATGGTCACTAAATGAGCTGTGGTAAGTGGAGAACTACCTCTACATCCAGGAAGTATGCTGTGTTTCTTTTTCTGAATGTAGGATTCCTATATAACAACAACAATAGATCAGGGGGTCTTCAGACTTGGCCCTTTTATGACTTGTGGACTTCAACTCCCAGAATTCCTCAGCCAGGCACGCTGGCTGAGGAATTCTGGGAGTTGAAGTCCACAAGTCATAAAAGGGCCATGTTTGAAGACCCCTGGTATAGATGAAGGATTTTGTTCACTCCAAACTGGAGACTCCAATCTCTTAATGCTATGAAGAAAAGTGATCAACATATAAAAAGTGTTGACACAATCTGCAGTTCGTTTCACTTCTATTCATGACAGTTTCTCCTTGGAGCATCATGATTACCAGACTTCATTAAGATTCATCAGGGCTATTTTGATGATTAGACAGGGCAGATTATAGAAAGAAGACTAATACGATGTAACTTTAAAGAAAGAGTTTAAAACTTGTTCTTGCAACTACTGTGAAGAATAACGGAGGCCCTTTCTTTATGTCTTTTTTTCCTTTCTTTTCTAGTTTGTCTTCAGCTTTATTCCTTTTCTTGCACTTTATGATTTTTCTTTGATTTCTTTCTTCTACTTTAGTTTTTTCCTTGCTTTGTACCATTTTTTATTTTGTTTAAACATTTCATATATATCAGCCACTTTAAACCCCTCCAAACCACACAATAAGCAAACTGACACCCGCTATAAAAACATGGCACCACCACAAACATGGAGCCGAACAAAAGCAGCACAACTCACCAGTTCAGGTCTAAGGCTGGCAGCTGAGACCAGCCCATCCACTCAAAACACATCCCCACCCAATCAGAACACAGCCCCCATTCAAAACACACTCCCACCCAATCAGAACACAGCTAAGCCCCCACCCAATCAGAGCACACCTCCACCCCATCAGAACACAGCCAAGCCTCCACCCACAGAACACACCCCCTCTGGCAGTTTAAAAAAGAAGAAAAAACAGCCACTACCACACACTTCTCCCAGAAGAACATATACATACATACATACATACATACATACATACATACATACATACATATATATATATATATATATATATATATATATATATATATATATATATATATATATATATATATATATCTTTGGTCATTTGGGTATTTTCCCACGTAGAATTGATGGTGGCTTCAGCTTCGTTCTTCTGGGACGAATATATATATACACACACACACACATTCATTAGGGCCAACAGCATTGTGCTAATTGTGGTTTTCCATAAGGACATCTGATAAAACAAGAGTATTTTCTGGGTGTGAGAGAGATCATGGTTATCCTATATGCAGAACATATAGTGGATATGGAATTATTTACTTGGGGAATAATGTTTGCCCTCTCCCTTAAAGGTGTAAATGAGATTGAGGTGTGCTCCTCTATAGAATAGACTGAGATCAGAATAACAGAATGAGAGTTGGAAGGGACTTTGGAGGTCTTCTAGACCGACCCCCTGCTCCAGGGTTTTTCCCCCAAGCCTCTTAAGTCTTTTCTGCTTACCATTTCTGAACAGCAAAAATGGAAATGATCAATAGATGGCTATGGAGATTCTCAGTCATTCAGGTGTGGTTGTCCCAAAGGTGATTTTTTTCCCCAGTGGCCTCCTGAAAAAAGCACCTGTGGGATCCATAGATGGCAACTGATTGTTATTTTTCTGTATCTACAAGACCTAGATGTACCAAATTTTTTTTTCCAAGGCCAGGCATGGTTAATTCATTGGCAAAGTACTACGAAGAAGTAAAGCAGAACAGCACTGAGAGGAAGAATTAATCAATTGTAAAGCTTTGTATCTCATGTACTCCTACAAGGAATCCTACGGGGTTAAAAAAAATCAAGGTGGCAACACATGGAAGAAAGAGGTGGGGGGCTTTGATTGCAGCTGCCATTTTGAATTTTTTGACCTACTCCTTAATGGCCATGGTGTGGAAGGGGGAGGGAGGGTTGCCATGTCTTTTTGTTGTTGTTGCTTTGATTCTGAATATGACAAGCAACTTTCCTCAGCAGAAAGAGTTCATATTTATTGATTGATTTGATTTTAGCCCATCCCAATGCTCAGTAGATTACAAATAGTAACTTGCTATAAAAACATTCACAGTATAATCTATCAAAGTCAAATCCTTTCTCACGAGGAAGATAAGAGCAGGAGAACCTTAAATCTTGTGAAATGGAGCTGTGACATCTGTGGGGAGGAGTCAAAAAAGTTAAGATTTTAAGACTAGTGAAGATTATTAAGATTAGTAAGGATACAGAGAAGAGCAACAAAGATGATTAGGGGACTGGAGGCAAAAAACGAGCCTTGGTGGCACAGTGGGCTAATGCCTCCTTAAGTAACACCAGCTGCCTGCAATTAGTGCAGGTTCGCATCCCACCAGGCTCAAGGTTGACTCAGCCTTCCATCCTTCCGAGGTAGGTAAAATGAGGACCCAGATTGTTGGGGGCAATTAAGCTGACTTTGTAATAATGCCGCTTGGGGTGTGTGTGAAAGCCCTAATAAGCAGGCATATACATAGAATGAAGGCTACTGCTAAGCTTGTAAGCCGCCCTGAGTCTTCGGAGAAGGGCGGGATATAAATGGAATTAAAAAAAAAACAACAAATGATGAAGAGTTGCAGGAATTGGTATCTAGTTTAATGAAATAAAGGACTAGGGGTGACATAATTTCCAATATCTAAGGTACTGCCACAAACAAGTGCTTGTGTGTGTGTGAGTGTGTGAGAAACTATTTCCCAAAGCACTTGAAGGCAGGACAAGAAGCAATACATGAGAACTGGTTGAAGCGAACCAATCTAGAACTAAGGAGAAATTTCCTGACAGTTAGAACAATTAATTGACGTAATGGCTTACCTCCAGAAGTTGTGGGTGGCTTTTAAGAAGAGATTGGACACCATTTGTCTGAAACGGTATAGAATTTCCTGCTTGAGCAGGGGTTTGGACTAGAAGACCTCCAAGGTCCCTTTGAACTCTGTTATTCTGTTAATAGTTTTACTCTTTGCCATTCCAGACAAATGGTAAAGACTGAAGCTATTTATTCAAAGCACATGAAATGCACATACTGTAAGACGAGGTAGGGCTTTGATCACTCAATTGCAGATGACATATTATTATTTTTTTATTATATACCCAATTGAAAGCTAGGTGGAAGTCAGATCAAAAAGTTGGCATCACAACTACAGATCAAAAGTTAGTAAAGCAAATTAGAGATTCAAATTGTGCACATATAAAGAGGATATATAATGCTTTAATTGAATTGGATTCGGAAACGGAACTGGTTAAAGACTGCATGATAAAATGGGCACAAAATATTCAGGAACCAATTTTGTTGGACACCTGGGAGATAATTTGGGTTAGAAATGTTAAATTTACCCAGGCTCAAAATCTAAGAGAAAATTTTTATAAAATGTTTTATAGATGGCATCTGGATCCCAAGAAATTGTCCAACATGTATCCTAATTTACAGTCTAAATGTTGGAGGTGTGGTAGCTTAGAAGCTACCTATTTCCACATGTGGTGGACTTGTAGAAATATAAAAGCTTTTTGGATTAAAATTTGGTGGAACATTCAAAAGATTTTTAAGAGAAAGATAAAGTTTTCCCCGCAATTGTTTTTATTGGGCATTGTTGTAGATTGTGATGTTAAAGAAACTAACTTGATGTTGAACATGATAACAGCAGCAAGGTTACTGGTGGGACAATATTGGAAGAAGGATAGTTTGCCCACTGTAGAAGAATGGGTGTTTAAAGTTTCGAATCTTGCAGAAATGTCTAAGATTTCTGCTTATCTAAAGGATCATTCACAGGAAAGATATATTTCAGTTTGGAGGAGATGGATAAATTATATTCAAAACAAATATGGGACTAAAAAGTATCATTTAGCTTATGAGTAGATTTTAGTGGGATATTGTTATTGGTATGTTGTTTGTAGTTATGTTAAAAGAGAGTTAAAGCGCATTATGAATTTGGTTAATTGTATATTATGCATAATTTTTATTTAGAATATGATTATTGTAACTATAATCCTGTATTTAGCTCTGGGAAGTGGGGGGGGGGAAGTGGGTGGGTTTGGGGTGGGAAGGATTTGGGGATATATTGTAAAATTTTGTTTTTGTAAAACTCTTTAATAAAAAAAAATATTATTATTTTTTTTATCTTCCAAATGGCTGCCCCTGAATTAGGGGCCCTGTGGCTGCTCTCTAGCTACCACAGAAATATCCACTGACATTTGTTGAGATCTATGCTCACATCGTCTTGAAAATGAGCACAAATTGACCTTGTATTTGCCACCCCTACATGGATTGATGCCACAGCAATGATAGCACCAAGCTTAGTCTAGAACAGGGGGTCTTCAAACTTGGCCCTTTTATGTCTTGTGGACTTCAACTCCCAGAATTCCTCAGTCAGGCACGCTGGCTGAGGAATTCTGGGAGTTGAAGTCCACAAGTCATAAAAGGGCCAAGTTTGAAAAGCCCTGGTCTAGAAGGTGAACAGGACCTTGCCAAGTTCTTGCAGGTCAATTATCTACCTTGCAAAGTTGAAAGAAGGCAATCGTAATCACTTTTATTCAATCGTCCCTAAAAACAGGATTGATCTAGTCACATTTTTGAGCTCAACTCAGGAGAGGCTTTACTAGCTTAATCTCTAGATTCAAATTGTCAAAATCTGAAGAGCAGGATGTGTGCGATGAAAAATATCAGGTCTACATTGCTTTTCCACTCCCAGGAATTTTCCACCTAACACAAGGAATTCAACGTGCTAGTTTTTTTCACCTAGCTCTCTCTGTTGGGAGGATCTACGGTATTGGACCATTTCTCTAGATCACCTGTTTCAAAAGAGCTGGCTGGATCTAAGCACCTTTTTAGAAGGCAGAATACCTGGAGGAAGCTTTTTAAACTCCTCCTTTGAACTACAAAAACAAAAATCTTGTCTCTACTCTTTCTATTTTGGATTGTCACTGCTCCATCTTCCAAATCTTCCAATCTTTTCTTTCCTTTTTGAAAGAAAGCGGCAAAACTTTGCATTTCATAGTGCACAGAAGGGAGGGGAAATGAGATCAATAAGGTGTTTCTTTAGCTTCTAACAAGTTGCCAGAGACAGGAAGATAATGAAAAGGAAGCAATCCAATGTATGCTGGCTCTAAGATTTCAGTACTAAAAGGTAGAAACTCTGCTAGTGAAATAAAATGTAAAGGAAAAACAAAATCTATATTTTTGCTTTACTGGAATGCTGTGTCAATCAACATCAATTTCTGCTGTTTCTGGCTAGTCTTTGGTCTTCCGAAGATGGAAAAAATTGATTTGTGGGCACTCATTATATACAAAGGCAGTTCATGACTCTTTGGGATGCTGATTTGAAACAAGAAAATGAGTCAGAGGATGTTATCCCTTTGAAATTGCCTCTGGGAGAACAATATATATTTAATTTGGTTATCCAAACTGTTAGCTTGGGGTGGAGAGGATGAAGGAAATAGGTAAATAGATCTTTCTTTCTTTCTTTCTTTCTTTCTTTCTTTCTTTCTTTCTTTCTTTCTTTCTTTCTTTCTTTCTTTCTTTCTTTCTTTCTTTCTTTCTTTCTTTCTTTCTTTCTTTCTTTCTTTCTTTCTTTCTTTCCTATATCTCCCAGCACAAAAGCTCTGAGGTATGAATCAGAAAAGCACGAAGCTCTTTGCTCTTCGTAGCAAGGGGACGGGGAGTCTTCAGAATAGTCTAGGAAATTCTCAACCTGTCTGATGGTAACGAAATCAGGCAGCACAATAAAATCAGGAAAATCAGGGGAAGAAAGGAAATATCCATTTCAGAGAAGGGATGGAACTGATCAAAAGTACAAATGCTGCTTGTTTCTTTTCCTGAAGGCATTTAAAGGATTGGGAAATGCTCACTCTCAAACTTAGGCAGAAGATTTTGGCATAAGGGAGAAGGTGCCCAGAGACAATTATATAGTCAATGGCACTAATTCTGAGCCAGATAGGTAGGACAATTCAGCTGAGTGATCACTTTTAAGGGCACCATTTAAGATGTGGAGGTTTAACCTAAGGGCAGTTTGAGTTAGGCAGCGGCCTGCAAGGTTGGTTTCTTGATCTTTTGAGCAGTGGCTGAGAAGAGGCCCATCAGCTTCAGGATCAGGATGGGGACATTTGTGCTGTGTATAGAGAATGTGGTCAGTGGGCCCAATCTGGCACTGAGGTTTCCTTTCAAGTATTTTTTTTCTTTTAAATTAGACTTTGATGTATTCTTTATGCTTTTTAATGTCGTGTACCCCAACCTCCTTGTTGGGATCAGTCTATCTCTGTCTCTGTCTCTCTTTCTGTCTGTCTATCTATCTATCTATCTATCTATCTATCTATCTATCTATCTATCTATCTATCTATCTATCTATCTATCTATCTATCTATCTATCTATCTATCTATCTATCTATCTGGCCTGGACTGAGGGGTTTTAAGTTTTTAAACTTTGTTTTAATTTGTTGGGCTATTAATTAATTTATTTCATTTTAATTCTATTTCTATTTAAACTTTTATATTGTCTTTTAAATTTTGCCCTGTAAACCGCCCTGAGTCCTTCGGGAATAGGGCGGTATATAAAACTAAATAAATAAATAAATAAATAAATAAATAAATAAATAAATAAATAAATAAATAAATAAATAAATAAATAATCATCTACCACTAGTTGTTTGTATCCTACCCTCCTTATATATTTATTTTCTTTTGATGTATATTTTCATTTGATAGATATTTATTTTCTTTTGATACATACTTAATTTTTGATGTATATTTTCTTTTGATAGATATTTTCTTTTGATAGATATTTTCTTTTGATATACATTTATTTTCTTTTGATACATATTTATTTTCTTGTGCTATATACTTATTTTTGTTTGATACATATTTATTTTCTTGTGATATATATATATATTCTTTTGATACATATTTATTTTCTTTTGAAAGCAGGCATCTGAATTTCATTTTTTAATGTTTGCCAATGTGTTCACAGAAAAAGGAGATGTTAAAGATTCTTTTATCTTATCTCTTATCTTATGCTGGTCTAGGACCATGACAAAGATTGCATGGATTGATTGGTTGGTTGATTCTTTTCCTGAAGTTCTCGCCATTTGCTTTTGTAAGGATTAATGTTTTATCAACTGGTTTGGCAACCTGATCACTACTTGTAATCTTCAAAGTTCTTTGTATGGCTGGCAATGGGGAAATGGCTGCTCTCCAGGCAAAATTCTGCATAACAATAACTGACTTTCTGAAGAGGAGCGCTTTGGGCATTTCTTTTTTTTAAAAAAAATGGGGCTACAGATCCAGCTCTGAAAATTAACAGGTTTTTAAGGGACAAGCTTGGACATTTTGCTGCTGAAACAGAACACCAAAAGTTCCCTTCCTCTTCACCCACCCTGCATCTATACAAATACAGTATTTTATTAATGGCAGTGGTACGTCTCAGAACCAGGTCTCTCCCTTCCTGGCAATCAAATGCGACAAGATTGTAAAAAGAGCTAAAACTGAGATTTCCAGCCCTAAGCCCTTAATTAACTGAGTGAGGAAACTGATTCCGTCTGGCTAACATTTGGATTAAGCCCTCGTGATGGTTTAAATTCAAGTTTAAGTGGAGCATAGAAACGAATATTCCTTTAGACAAAGCAATAAGTGTTGTGATTCAGCGTCAGCCTGTGGTTCTGGCAGCTGAGCCGGATGATTCTGAAGAGGAGGAGGAGGAGGGGTTTGGAGAGCCTTTGGTGTCAGAGGGAGGTTCTGATGCACTGCAGGACTCTCAGCCTGGCCCCTCCCATCTTGTTCAGACTCAGCCGTGTGAGCACGAGGGATTGGAAGAAGACGATCCTCACCTGGCTCTGTTCAGGGACACTAGGAGCTTGAGGCAATCTAGCAGAGCAGAACAGAGGAAGGCAATGAGGCAACTCGGGGGAAGGCAATGAGAAGCCACGCCTTGGGACTGCTGATAAAAGGGGAAGGTGTGGGAGGTGCTGGTTGCTGAAGGCAACCGTTTGAAGATCTTCTGCTAGAGTCCTGGTCTGTTAATTCCTGTTTAACTCTTGTTTAACCTTTTGGTTTAAGTCTTGTTTGAACTTCTCATTTAACTTTTGTTTGAACTCTTTGTAAATAAATTTGGTTGGGTTTTTTCCAGCCTGTTGATTATAAAAAGGGGTTGTCCCTGACATTCAAACAGGGCCGCTCGTAGGCTGGAATAGAACAATAAGAAAGGAAAAAGGCTTAAGTAGTATGTCAAGGGGAAAACAAGAATAGTGGGGTTTTTTTTGGTCCTTCCTGACATTCAGGCACTTTATGTTAGCATGCTTATAACTTTTGCATCAAGGAAACAGAATACCAAACAACATCATTGCCTAAAATGTGCATGTGGAAGACAAGTATGTTCAAACACTAGGCTGAGTTTTTTTTTCACTGGAGGGGAGGGAGGGTGTTGCTTTTAAAAAAAGAATTCTGGCTTTCTAGTGATATTTTTTTTATTATTTCTGATGGGCTGAAGGTATTATGGTTTCTTTTAAGGGATGCATTCAAAGCTAAAAAGAAGGAAGGAAGGAAAGAAGGAAGGGAGGAAGGAAAGAAGGGAGGGAGGGAGGGAGGAAAGGAGGGAGAGAAGAAGGAAGTAAGGAAGGTGGAGGGAGGAAGGAAAGAAGGTGGAGTGGAAGGAATGAAGAGGTGAAAGGGAGGGAGGGAGGGAGGGAGGAAGGAAGGAGGGAGGGAGGGAGGAAAGGAAGGAAGGAAGGAAGGAAGGAGGAAGAAGGAGGAAGGAGGGAGGAAAGGAAGGAAGGAAGAAAGGAAGGAAGGAGGAAAGGAAGGAAGGAGGCAGGAAAGGAAGGAAGGAGGGAGGGAGGGAGGGAGTAAATGAAGGAAGGAAGGTGGAAGAAAGGAAGGAAAGGAGGGAGGAAGGGAGGAAAGGAGGGAGAGAAGAAGGAAGGTGGAGGGAGGGTGGAAGGAAGGAAGGAAGGAAGGGGTGAAAGGGAGGGAGGGAGGAAGGAAGAGGTGGAAGGGAGGGAGGAAGGGAGGGAGGAAGGAAGGAAGGAAGAGGTGGGTGGGAGGGAGCAAGGAAGGAAGGGAGGTGGAAGGAAGGGAGGAAGGGAGAAAGGGAGGAAAGGAGGGAGAGAAGAAGGAAGGAAGGAAGGAAGGAAGGAAGGAAGGAAGGAAGGAAGGAAGGAAGGAAGGAAGGTAGAGGGAGGAATGAGGGAAGGTGGAGAGGAAGGAAGGAAGGAAGGAAGGAAGGAAGGAAGGAAGGAAGGAAGGAAGGAAGGAAGGAAGGAAGGAAGGAAGGATTCAAAACTGTTTCTTGCTTGCAGGATTCCTGTAGCAGCCTGGAGAAGTCAAGTTACCTTGGTTCACAGAATGGACCAGATTTATACAGCATAGAAAGGCTATGCTATTTTCTAAAAGCAGACAGGGTTAGGGTCCAGGGGAAGGGCTTTGAATGTTAAAGGATGAACCTTCCTAAATTCCAGCCTCTTCCCTCCTCCCAAATGGAAAAAGGCTGCAATATTTTGCACCATTCAGCAGGATGTTCTGGGACCTCCCAGGTCATTTTGTATAGAAAGACTTATAGAAATGGAAGTTATTGCAAATGGCAGCTAATTTCAAAAGATCCAAACCCAGAATTAGGACTGCACCTTTCAGTGGAAGGAGATGGTTTGTGTACATGATTACAGTTTTGTATTTGAGTTTGTTTGCTTATTTGTTCTTTCTATTTGATAATAAAGCACTCTGGACACATCACAGAGTGGAAAATGAATACTTGATTCATTAACAATTTCATTCCGTTCCCATAATAGGAAAAAAACCTCACCTAGGAAAATGTATTTACTGCACACTCCTTAAAAATACATGTATGTCTACTAAATGAGATTTGTGACATGGTCTCTGTCACAAATATAATATACATGTATTTTCAGTGTGTGTATGTGAGTGAGTGGAAAACTTCCCAGTTTGTTGATTAAAAATGAGGTTGAAAAAGGATGTTCTGTTTCAGAAAATTGCACACACAAATTGGATAGTTGGTGACAGAATAACAGATTTGGAAGCGACCTTGGAGGACCTTGCCTTCAGGTGCTTTGGAGAATAGCTTGACCTCCTCTTCTTTGGGGCAGCCCCTGAGATATTGGAAGACTGCTATCATGTCTCCACTCATCCTTCTGTAATATATGTATATATGTGTATAAACGTTATTACTAGTGTTAAACACATTAAACCCATGAGGTAAAACTAAACTGACAGGAGAACACGTGGGAATTTTGACAGCTGTCAAAATTCCCTGCCAGAGCGCAGGCGCAGCCAACTGACAGCTCGTGGCTGTCAAAACACAGAAAAGCCGCAAGCCACGCGGAGAGAGAGAGCTGTCAAAAGCGGCTCCGACGATTGGACGACAAAACGCGGCGCGAAAAGACTGACTCCTGATTGGTCTAACCTGACAGCAGCCGGCTATAAAAGCCGAACAGTTGTACCCTGCCTTGTCTTGTTCCCTAATAAACCTCGTTAGCCAGCCTGTTGTCCCAGCGTGGTCCTTCAGCCACTTCACTGGCGACGAAGGTGGGATCGCTCCCGAGCTGAAGTCACGGCCAAGGAAGGGAATTCCCGGCCAAAGAGCAGTCACTGGAAGTTCTAACTTCCCGATCGGAGCGAGACCCAGGACCCGGACGACATGGCCAATTTTGGGCGCGTGAGGGAATTTGACACCCGCCATCCGGAGCGATGGCAGTCACACCTGGGGCAGGTCGAGGGCTTCCTCCTCGTCAGCAAAATTACTGACGACAGATCAAAGGCCGCAGCCCTCCTGTACATCAGCGGGCCCCCGGTATATGACGCCGCCGTCGGGCTGTTCAGCCCTGTGCCCATCACTGAAGTCTCCTACGCGGACCTGGTCGACCAGCTCAACAAGCACTACATGCCGGCCCGCTCAGAGCTGTACTGGCGAGTACAATTCGCCCAAAGGAAGCAGCGGCCGGATGAGGCTGCGAACGATTTCATCGCAGGGGTCTGGCACGCCGCCCGCAACTGCAGTTTCCCAGATCTGGAAAACCGCATCCGGGACCAAGTGGTGATAGGCTTGAGGGACGAACGCCTCCAGAAGAAACTCACATCGAAGCCCGATATTAGTCTAGCCGAACTCACCCGAGAAATAATGGCCTACAAAGACAACCACCGGAAAAAGTCGACCACAAATACACCAGAAAGTCACGCAACCGTATACCAAGAAGAGGCAACCTTCAGTGACGACAACGAGTCCGTAGACCTCACCGACGGGGACACCCTACAACGCAGGATGGAGAGGTGGCAAACCCGAAGGAACGACACCACGGACCGCCAAAAAGCCAGGAACCTCCTGCCACCATGAAGAGACCAACGCTCCAATTGTGCCAGCTGCGGGGGCAACCATGCCAGGGGCAGCTGCCGGTTCCGCAATGCAAAATGCCACAATTGCGGCAAAACCGGCCACATCAAGCCTGTATGCCAAAGCCGCCCCCGCGACAACTTGCACGAACTGGAGGCCAACCCCCCAGGTAGGAATACCACCCATAACAACTGGGAAAGAACACCGGGGGGTCTAGTGGAGACGGTAGACGAGGTACACAGCCTAAGCCCAAAAGTAAAAATTAAGATAAAAATACAAGGAGTCACCTGCAACATGGAGGTCGACTCCGGGTCAGCAGTTTCCCTAATTTCGTTCAAAACGTACCAGGAAATCTGTCGACAGTGTAATTGGGAAATCCCTTTAGAAAAACCCCACGTCCAGCTAGCGGACTACCAGAAAACCCCCATCCAACTGAAAGGGAAGGCAAGGGTTACAGTAGAATATAAAAAATTTAAAGGACCCCTGAAAGTCCTAGTAACCCCCGGAAATCGCACCAATTTAATAGGGCTGAACTGGTTCAGCCCCCTGGGCATCGCCATCACCGGGGTAAACTCAGTACAGGCTGCCAGCCTCGAAGCCGTCTGCAACAAGTATGCAGACGTCTTTGACGGCTCGCTAGGGGAATACACAGCCCCCCCCATCTCCCTAAAATTAAACCCAACCATCCAACCTGTTAGGATAAGGGCCAGGAGGGTTCCATTCACCCTCAAGAAAAAAATTGAGGACGAACTGGAACGCCTCGTAAAACTAGGGGTACTCGAACCTACCGACAGGGGGAGCTGGGAAACCCCAATAGTAACCCCTGTCAAGCCTAACGGGGAAATAAGACTATGTGCGGACTATAAAGCAACCCTAAACCTAGCTCTAAGTCCTCACGCTTACCCGGTTCCAGCGGTGAGAGACGTCCTCGCTTCCATCCGCTCCGGCGCCATCTTCGCTAAACTTGACCTCACGCAGGCGTACTTGCAATTGCCTGTAACCAATGAGACCGCAGAAGCCCAAACAATCGTCACACACCGCGGGGCTTTTAAAGTAAAAAGACTACAGTTTGGCATTTCGGCAGCCCCGGGGATCTTCCAAGGTATCATGGAAAAAACATTAAAGGGAATACCCGGGGTCTGCCCATACTTCGACGATGTGCTCATCGCCGGAGAAAACGAAGCTAACTTAGCTGACAGACTGTCAGCTGTCCTGGACCGGCTCAGAAAAGCCGGTCTCAAATTAAAAAGGGAAAAGTGCTCCATAGGAGTCACTTCTACAGAATTTCTAGGGTATAAAATAGACGCCAAGGGCATCCATCCAACGAGGGAAAAATTAGAGGCTATTCAAACAGCCCCCAGTCCAAAAAATAAGCAAGAACTCCAAGCCTTTTTAGGACTACTAAATTTTTATCACGCATTCCTGCCACACAAAGCCACAATAGCAGAACCTCTCCACAGGCTACTAGACAAGGGCACGGCCTGGTCTTGGACCAGGACCCATGAAAACAGTTTTCAATCACTGAAAAACATTATCTGTAACAGCTCGACTGTCACGCTCTTTAGAGAGGACATCCCTGTGTGCATCGCTTGCGATGCCTCACCCTACAGAATCGGGGCTGTACTAAGCCACCTTTATAGGGACAGCACCCAAAGACCAATAGCCTTCTATTCCCGCACACTATCCAAAGCAGAAAGGAACTATGCGCAGATTGACAGGGAGGCTCTAGCAATTGTAGCAGGGGTAAAAAAGTTCCATGACTATCTATATGGAAGACCCTTCACCATATTTACCGATCACAAGCCCCTTTTGGGAATCTTTACGTGGAACAAAACAACCCCCCAGATTCTATCCCCTAGAATATTGCGCTGGTCTACCTTCCTGTCAGCGTATTCATACAGATTAATACACAAACCGGGAAAGGAACTAGGACACGCAGATTGCCTTAGCAGACTGCCCATTCAAACTGATGACACAGACCCAGCTCCCGCAGGGTATATACTAGCAATATCCGAACTACCAGAGTGCCCCCTCTCCGCTAAAATCATAGCCAAAAATACAGCCAAAGACAAGATTCTAAGCAGGGTTCTTAGATGGGCAACCACGGGATGGCCAGCAAAATGCCCAGAACCACAATTCCAACCATTCTGCAACAGACAACACGAATTGTCATCCCACATGGGATGCCTCTTGTGGGGGAACAGGGTTGTAATACCGAACAAAAACATACCACAAACCCTAGACACCCTCCACGAAGGACATCCAGGGATAGTTAAGATGAAAGCCCTAGCCAGGAGCTATGTATGGTGGCCTGGAATAGATAAGGACATAGAGACCCACGTGGGAGGATGCTACCCTTGCCAATCAACAAGAGGTGATCCACCCCACGCCCCAGTGCACAAATGGGAAACTACAAAAAACCCATGGTCCCGCATCCATTTAGATTTTGCGGGACCAATCCGGGGACAGAGTTTTTTAGTAATAGTTGACAGCTATTCTAAATGGCTAGAAGTACTTCCCCTCAAGAAAACCACTTCAGGAGCCACCATACAAGCCCTTAGGAAGGTCTTTGCCACCCATGGCCTCCCAGACGTCATAGTCTCAGATAACGGACCACAATTCACTTCTCGTGAATTTCAGATGTTCGCTATGAAGAACTCTATTAGGTTGGTCACATCAGCGCCGTTCCACCCATCGATGAACGGGATGGCTGAAATCATGGTTCGCTCAACCAAAGAAGCCTTAAAAAAGTTCGTAAAGGGGGACTGGCACCGTCGCCTCAGCCAATTCCTCATGGCGCAACACACCACACCTTGTACAGCAACCGGCAAAACACCAGCAGAACTCAGGTGGCTGATAACACATCTGGACAGACTGCACCCCGACAATAACATTCCAGACCCAGAACACCCCCCCCACCATGCACATTCACACCAGGTCAACTAGTTTGGGCACGCTCTTACACGTCTAACAACAAATGGGCCCAAGGGGTCGTCGTACGATGGACAGGACCCATCTCCTACTTAATACACACGACAACAGAAGGCAACCTGCGACGACATATAGACCAGCTCCGACCAAGACAACCAGAACACACGACACACCTCCCAGACCTTCCAACTATCAATGACCCAACTCCACCCCCCGTGGACATACCACCTGCACCACCTCAGGAGGAAGGGGAACAAGAGAATGAACCTCCCCCGCGACGATCTGGCCGAAACCGGAGAGCAGCGGCTTACCTACAAGATTACGAATGGGCCGGCTCTAACAACCAATGACAGGGGGGAGGAAACAATCCGGGGGAAGGGTAAGGGGTGTAATATATGTATATATGTGTATAAACGTTATTACTAGTGTTAAACACGTTAAACCCATGAGGTAAAACTAAACTGACAGGAGAACACGTGGGAATTTTGACAGCTGTCAAAATTCCCTGCCAGAGCGCAGGCGCAGCCGACTGACGGCTCGCGGCTGTCAAAACACAGAAAAGCCGCAAGCCACGCGGAGAGAGAGAGCTGTCAAAAGCGGCTCCAACGATTGGACGACAAAACGCGGCGCGAAAAGACTGACTCCTGATTGGTCTAACCTGACAGCAGCCGGCTATAAAAGCCAAACAGTTGTACCCTGCCTTGTCTTGTTCCCTAATAAACCTCGTTAGCCAGCCTGTTGTCCCAGCGTGGTCCTTCAGCCACTTCACCTTCTGTTCATTAAATTAGACATACCCAGTGGTGGGATTCAAATATGTGAACAATTGGTTCTCTGTGTGGATGCTGCTTCCAGAAGTCCATTCTGGGCCTGGGCAACAAAAAAAATTAGCTACCGGTTCTTCCGAACTGGTTTGACCCGGCTGAATCCCACCACTAGACATACCCAATTCCTTCAACTGTGCTTAATTTTGTGGTATTTGAGAAAAGACGACAGGAAATGTCTAAGAAATCCACATATACAGTAGAAAGGGCTTCCAAATATTCAAGGATGTGCATGATGGTTAAAATTGGCTGTCTTCTCCTTCCCTTTTGTCATTAGCAGATTTCCTACATAAAACAATTGAATCGTGGACTAAATTATCTTGAAGTCCATTCAAACCTCATTCCTCCATTCTATGTTTGCTGGGAGACATCTCTGATTGCTTTTTAAAAGCATTTCTAAAACTCATTTGCCATATTGCCTCTCTCCATTCCTCCTCCTCTTCCCCCTCCCCCTCCTCCCCCTCCCCCTCCTCCCCCTCCCTCTCCTCCTCCCCCTGTTCCTCCAACAGTTTCTTTTCCAAAACTGTAACTTAGAAAAGAGGAGATGGGACAACAAAGAAGAGGAATACAGATAGTCCTCGGCTTATGACCACTACTGAGTCCAAACTTTCCGTTGCTGAGCAAGACATTTGTTAAGTGCCCCATTTTACAACCTTTCTTGCCACAGCTGTTAAGTGAATCACCCCAGTTGTTAAGTTAGTAACACAGTTGTTATGTGAATCTGGTTTCCCCATTGACTTTGCTTGTCAGACGTTCTCAAAAGGTTGTGGGAAGTCAGCCCCGCCCCCCTCCAAGAAAGAAATATTTTTGGGAATATTAAAAGGCAGAATATTATATTTCCCCAAAGGATATTAATGGCAGAAACCAACAACCCCCCCCCAAAGTCTCTCTGCCCCAAACAGAAATAAGCTCTGCAGAAATGCAGATGTGATAATCTTGACAGAAAGATTGGAGCCAGGAAGCTGGGATTAGAAAGACAAAGATCCCTAGAATCAACAATCCCTCACATCGAAAAAACCAACACCCATCAGCCACAGCCCCAGGGAAGCAGGATATGACCTTTGGGACATAATAGGATTAACCACCACCATCAGAATACCAGAAAGGCACACCCAGACTCAGGTCAAAGTTCATGCCACAGGAACAACTCCAAACAAAAGCCCAAGAAGGTATAAAAATCCACCACTCCCTACTACATGTGGTCAGTTTTTTCCCCAGAGCCATCTTTCTGTCTGGCTCTCGTCTCCAATAAACTACAACCTTCTTTCTAAAGCACTCTCCATTTTGTTTATCCCCAGCTTGGACTGGATCCTGATGAAGATTTTTCTTTCAACAAGGTGATCACATGACCCAGGGACATTTTACATGGGAGGTCATGAAATTTTTACTTCTTTGTTGTAAGAACAGAGATAAAGGTTGAGGACATAGTACAAAGTTTGCTGGCACTTACATAGTGCCTGGTTAGTGCTGGTAATGTTCTAGTCCTCCGGAATACCTGATTTAGGTAACTAATTGCGGAGAAAGCCATTTTCCTCCTCCTCCTTGTTCGGACTAAGTCTGCTTCACGAGAGAGGCATTCTGGAGATTCAAAAATTCCCTTTTCAAGGAACCAGTGGAGGTTGCTCGGCAGAATTGATCCAAATATGGAACAGAAGTTGAGAGGGTCAAACGGATCTTTTTGATTCAGGGTATGAAAGCAACGGATTCAAATATTGTATGAATTCAAGAGCTCTTTCCTTACATCCTTGGTTTTAGAAGGACATAATCATTAGGGGACTAAAAAAGAAATGAAGGGGGGGGGGAAATAGAATCCCAGTTTCAGAAGAGACCTTGGTGAACTTCTAAAATAACCTTTCTTCAGGCAAGAGTCTTCAAACTTCCACAAACAAATGGCTGTCTAATCTTTGTTTGAAAACCTCCAGAGATACAGCATTCACGTTTTCAAGAGCCAGGCTTTTTCTTATTTTCCATAATAAAAACCCTCCTTATTTTGAATTTGATTCTCTCTCTTTAATGCTTTTCTCTGTTGGTTTTTGTCCTGCCCTCAGGCAATGTAGAAAATAAACCCACATCATCTTCTCTGTGAGAGGCCTGCAAGCATTGGAAGACTGCTATCATGTCTTCCCTTAGCTTTTAGGACTTAGCTTATTTGGAAGACTTATACGTTGCCCTTTACAGCAATGGCCGTCTTATCACACTTCATTAAAAAAACAACTGCATGAACGGATTATTTAAAGCTATCTAGCACATCTCATTGATTCAAGCTGCAAAGAGAAGAAAGGTGAGAGATTGTTATTATTATTATTATTTTGGTCACAGCTGGATAGTGACTGGTGCCTATAACAAATAAGAGGAGTATCAAGGAGTTAGACAGCATTTGACCTACAAAATCTGCACTGTGGCTCAAAAAATAGTTGAAATTTATCAAAGTCACAATTTGACATTGTCTGTGTTGAGTGAAGGCAGGGAGGGAGGGAGGGAGGGAGGGAGGAAGGAGAGGGGGAAAGAAGGGGAAGAAGAGAGAGACGGAGGGAGGGAGGGAAGGAGGGAAGGAAAGAAAGAAGGGAAGAAGGAAGGAAGGGAGGAAGAGAGAGAGGAAAGGAGGGATGGAGGGAAGAAGGAAGGAGGGAGGGAGGGAGGGAGGGGAGGGACTGAAAGAGGGAGGAAGGAGGGAAGAATGAAGGAGAGAGGGAAGGAAGGAGGAAAGGATGAAGGGAAGGAGGGTGGGAAGGAGGGAAGGATGAAGGGAAGGAGGGAGGGAAGGAGGGAGGAAGGAAGGAAGGAAGGAAGGAAGGAAGGAAGGAAGGAAGGAAGGAAGGAAGGGTTTCAGCTAGGACTAAATATATGGGAACTGCCTTTCCCAGACTATACAGTAATTATCAGCATTTCTCACCATTGTCCATTCCATCTCCAATTAGTGGGACTGTAGTTTGCCAGCCTACAGGAGGGACCTGATCATCAACAACTTTGGCCCATCCCTGGCCTAAAACTGATTTCCCTCCTCATGGATCTTGAGTAGCTGTTTTCTCTCTAGGCATATCTATCCTGCAAAAATGACAGGAGTTTTACAGATAGACCTCAACTTACAGCAGTTCATTTAGTGACAGCTCAAAGTTATAGCAGCACTGAAAAAAGTGACTTATGACCATTTTTCACACTTATGACCATTGCAGCATCCCCAAGGTCATGTGATTAAAATTCAGACGCTAAGCAACTGACTCATATTTATGACGGTTGCCGTGTCCCGGGCTCACGGGATCCCCTTTTGCGACTTTTTGACAAGCTAAGTCAATGGGGGAAGCCAGATCCACTTAACAACTGTGTTATTAATTACCTGTATGCGATTCAGTTAACACCTGTGGCAAGAAAGGTTGTAAAATGGGGCAAAATTCACTTAACAAATGCTTCTCTTAGCAACAGAAAGTTTGGACTCAGTTGTGGTCGTACATCGAGGATCACCTGTACTTCAGAGGCTCTTAAAATGAACACTTAAACAATATTCATTAGTATGGACTTGCGGTTCACCAAAGCCTATCTATTTTTACCAGGCTAATATCTAATTAAATTCTGTCTGTTGTGGGTCGCTGTGTGCTTAAATTACATTCTCCACTTGCAAGGGGAGAAAAAAAAACACACACACAAAGAAAATGTTATTAAAGTGAAGGAGGGGGGGGAAAAGGATTAATGCCCCTCCCCTGTCAAATATGCTCGTTTGGATTTTTCTTTTAAAAATTCAGCCCGGGTTGGGGGGAACTTGTAGCTTGCAACATTTTGTATAACGTAATGTGTTTAATCTTTGCATTACTTTCATGTCTTTAATTTCTAACCCTCCCCCGGCTCCTTCCCATGATGAAATGTCTTTTTCTCCTAAGCTTCTTGCTTCGCTGCATAATACCCCAGGAATTTTGCCAAGGTTATTACATTTGTTCCTTGTTCTTAGCAGCTACACCTCGTTTCTGCTATTGACCTGGAAACCAACTTCTATATAACATCATTGTTCTGGCTTCATTGTGGAATAATGTGATTAGGACAAGTGACGGGACAAACAAGCAGGGTAACTTAACAAAGTGCTTCCTGAAAATTGATAAGGAGACCCTGATCCTTGCAAACGGAAAGCCAGGCACGATGCAACAACAGCTAATGGTATTAATTTGGCCTTACCTGATTCTTTCACTGTTTACCACCATTGACTGGATCAAATATAATGGAAGGAGCTCCCAGGGTCATTAGCTTACGTTGCAAGACAACAGTGGAGGCAGGCAGACAGAAAAGGTACATAACTGCCACGGTGAAGAATTAATTAAGGGGCCTGGTACATCTGCAAATTATCATTAAGGGATGAAGAAAGAGATCTGAGGGTGTTTTTTTTTCCCCCAGAGGGGAATCTCACCTGACCAAGGAGTAGGGAAGCAGACAGGAAGAATGTTTATTGCATAAAGTATGTGTTTGCGTGTTTGCGTGAAATAACGAGAGAGCGACAGAGAGAGAAAGAGAGAGAGAGACAGAAAGAGAGAGAGAGAGAGAGAGAGAGAGAGAGAGAGAGAAGGAGATCTCTCTCTCTCTCTCTCTCTGTTTGTGTGTGTGTGTAAGTAGTCCTTCATTCAGTGACGGTTTGAAATTACAGCTCTGAAAAAAATGACATGGCTGTTTTTCACACTTTTGACTTGCAACATCCCTATGGTCATGTGGATGTTTGGCAACTGACTCATATTTATGACAGTTGCAATGCCTCAGGGTCACGTGATCCCCTTTTTGTGACAAGCAAAGTCAATGGGGGGGTGTTTAAACACCAGATTCACTTAACAACCATGTTACTAACCTAACAACCATAGTGACTCACTTAAGAAATGGGGCAAAATTCACTTAACAAATGCTTCACAGAAATTTGGGGCTCCCCTGTGGTCGCACGTCGAGAACTACCTCTATATAAAGAGCCTTGGTGGAGCAGTGGGCTAATGCCTCCTTAAGTAACACCAGCTGCCTGCAATTAGTACAGGTTCGCATCCCACCAGGCTCAAGGTTGACTCAGCCTTCCATCCTTCCCAGGTAGGTAAATTGAGGACCCAGATTGTTGGGGGCAATTAAGCTGACTTTGTAATAATGCCGCTTGGGTGTGTGTGTGAAAGCCCTAATAAGCAGGCATATACATAGAATGAAGGCTATTGCTAAGCACATTGGTTCGTGCTTAAATTGTAAGCCGCCCTGAGTCTTCGGAGAAGGGCGGGATATAAATGGGATTAAAATAAAATAAAAATAAATAAATACAGAGATCAGCAAAGCTGACCTCCTCGCCAGCTACGTCCCTTATAAGGTCAAGGGAGCAAGCATTCTGGGCAGGCAAAGACAGGAAGGAAGGAACCGTTTCAAGGCTTCAGAGAAGGACGATGAAGTTGATAGGCGGGCTTGAGGACAGGCTGAGGGGATTTAGGCTGCTGGGTCTGGAGAAACAGGCACATGAGGGTAAAGGTTCGTTCTCCAAGCTTGTGGGTTGGTTTCCAAATGTTTCATTACCAGGCTAGGTGACATCTTCAGCGGAGTTTAGGGGATGTCAGCTGTGGTGGATTCAGTCAGTTCACACCGGTTTGGCAGAACCGGTAGCTAATTTTTTGTTGCCCAAGCCCAGAATGGACTTCCGGAAGCAGCATCCACACAGAGAACCGGTGGTTCACGTATTTGAATCCCACCACTGGATATCAGCGTCAAGGTTGTTCTCTTTATAAAGGCTTCGTGGGGTCAGTAGGTCTTGTGATGGGGAGGTCATGTCAGGTGAGGGTCACATCAGATCAGGGTCTTGTGATGGGTCTTGTGGTGGGTCAGGTGTGAGTGTGCCAAGGGAGGGTCTTGTGGTGGGTCTTGTGATGGGTCAAGAGTGGCTCTTTGTCTCTTCCAAATTGGGGAAGGCAGAGTCACATTCCCCTAAACTCTGCTACATACGTCACCTAGCCTAGGAACAAAATGTTTGGAAATCAACCCACAAGCTCGGAGGATGAACCTTCGCACTCATCCTACGCCCTAGTCTACGGATATTCACCACTACTGCAAATAAGCACATGCCAAGTAAATGACAACTGACAAGAGAGTCAATGTGATCTAGTGATTAAGGTGCCAGACTAGAAACCAGGAGACAGTGAGTTCTAGTTCAACCTTAGGCATGAATGCTATCTTTTTTTTTTTTAATTGAAAAGTTTTAAAGTACAATTTTCCTTTAAAAATCCCCCCTTCCCCCTCCCTCCCCCCCTCCCTCCCCCCCTCCCCTCCCCCCCTCCCCCCCCCCGACTTCCCAGAGCTAAATACAAGGTATATATATAAAAAGCAATCATAAACAATCATATGCTAACAACTATAAACTCTAAAATCCAACACTCTCTAGCTTATATAGGATAAGACAAGCCTTAATAATATCAAATATGTGTAAAAAGAAGCTAAAATAAGAAAAGAAAAGAAAGAAAAAAAAAGAAAAAAATACGAAAGAAGACTCATTCAAATGCTACATAAAACTTCTTAACCCTATACTTGATCTGGATAAACTCAATCCATTTTCTCCATTCCATAATATAGCGTTCTTGCGAGTGATCTTTCAAATAGGCCGAAATCTTCGCCATCTCTGCCAGGTCGGAAACCTTTAAAGTCCACTCTTCTATGGTCGGCAGTTCCTCTTTCTTCCAATATTGGCCTATCAAAAGTCTTGCTGCCGTAATTAAGTTCAACATCAACTTAGTGTCCACAACTGTAGCGTCTGCAATTATTCCCAACAAAAAAAGTTGCGGACAAAACTTTATCCTCTGTTTAAAAATCTTCTGCATATTCCACCAGACTTTTATCCAAAAAGCCTTAACCTTCTTACATGTCCACCATATGTGAAAATATGTTGCATCTTCATCTCCGCACCTCCAACATTTAGGCTGATAATTCGGATACATACTTGCAAGCTTTTTAGGATCTAAATGCCATCTATAAAACATTTTGTAAAAGTTCTCCCTTAGATTTTGAGCTTGAGTAAATTTTACGTTCCTCACCCAAATCTTTTCCCAAGTGTCCATTGTGATAACTTCCTGGATGTTTTGGGCAGGCATGAATGCTATCTGGGTTACTCTCCTTCAGCCCAAGTCACAAGGTTGTTGCTGTGGGAAAACTGCTGTACTAGGAAGAAGAAATATTATTCCACCTTCAGTTATTTGTAGAATTAATAAACACAGGATTAAAAAAAGTTTTAATGTCCAAGCATATCAAAAGATGCCGTAGGGAAAGAAATAGAAGAGAACCATCAGCTACAAATTGGATAGACTTACATCAGTGCACCATTGGAAGACCTGAAAGAACAAGATGGGACAGATCATCCTAGAGAAAAATTATGAGGATATCATTGACCAAAGTTACTAAGCTTCTATTATAAGGTATTGTACACTATAACTACTTAAGTTGAAAATGATTGGCCCATAATCACCTAGTTCCATGATCAAGTGAGGATATGAAAATGATTTTTTTTCAGACTCAGTCCCATAACATAAATAGTACATAGGATTGGCTCTCCATTGTGAAATTAAACATTTTTTTAAATGCCTCTTTACGATCTGCCTATTTCAGGGGCCTTCAAACTTGGCCCTTTTATGACTTGTGGACTTCAACTTCCAGGATTCCTCAGCCAGCTTGCCTGGCTGAGGAATTCTGGGAGTTGAAGTCCACAAGTCATAAAAGGGCCAAGTTTGAAGACCCCTGGCCTATTTGATGAACATTCAGTCAGAACTGTTAACAACTTTTTTAAAAAGCAGGAACATTCAAGGTAAAACCCAAGTTGAAATTAAGATAATTAAAGCCACTGCATTAATACGCTGCTGCTAGGAATCTCCCTAGATCTTTTCAGGATTTTCCTTCTGCACCTGGATCTCAAATGGGCCTCAAGAGTGGCCAGAGATCCAGCTGTTTAATTGAATAGTTTCATGCTCTTAAATCTGTACTAGATCCAAATCTGGAAGCTGTTCAGCATTTGACAGATTGATTTGGTTTCAACAAGGTTAATGATTTCCCCAGAAAATTTGGCTAGTTCTGAAACTATCTTGGTGGCTCTAAGAAACAGATTTTATTGTGTGAAAGGATCCCACTAGATGGCAATCTAGCAGAGCTTGTATGAACTCAAAAGGTAAGTAGCATCAGCCCTGATTGGTACCAAGATGGAAACTATTAAGACAGTTCAGACCCAACTTCCCTAGGTTGGAAGGTTGAAAAATATATTCTACATAAGAATGGAAGGGGGGAAAAAACCCTTCCACATTGTTGCCAACAAAATTGCATGGATGTCCATGAATTTACCAGAAATTTATTTCAAGTCAAAAAGGACTTTTAATTTTAATACCAGGAGACCTACTTTTGTTCTAAAATGTTCTTATTTATCCTTATCATTCACTAGCCTCCTTGAGGTTATAATTTTTTTCTTTTTTTTTGTACAGGTTATGATAATTGCTCACTTTTGCAATATGGAGGCGAGAGTCTGAAGGCCACTTACAGAAAGGAATTATGTAAAACACAGATATGAGCTTGCTTGTTAACTTTGGTAGATGAAATGTCATTTTAGAAGCTGCTTCCACCATAGAAACCACTTAATTCAGGGGTCTTCAAACTTGGCCCTTTTATGACTTGTGGACTTCAACTCCCAAAATTCCTCAGCCAGGCACACTGGCTGAGGAATTCTGGGAGTTGAAGTCCACAAGTCATAAAAGGGCCAAGTTTGAAGACTCCTGACTTAACTCACCATAAAGACCACACAAAGGAACTAGAGTGTACCTGTGCTACAGCCCTCTTTGAATGCTCTTGGAGGCAACAAGTTGCCTTGATTGACACATTTAAACTTCATTGCAATTAAGCAGGGCTTTTTTTGTCATAGAACGCTCAGAACGGAGTTCCGGCACCTTTTTTGGATGGAACCTTGTAGGGTAGGCAAGGTGGTTTGTATGACATGTGAGAGTTCCGGCACCTTTTTCTTTTACAAAAAAGCACTGCAATTAAGAATAGTACTTAACAATCCATTGCAGAATTAGCCCGCAATGCTGCATTTTAAGCACTGCACCACCACGGCTCTTGGTGAAAGAATGGCTGAAAGAAAATGAAAGAAAGAAAGAAAGCAAAACAATTAAGTAGAATACTGCATCCAGCTTTGGTCACCATATTGTAAAAAAGATGTTGAGACTCTGGAAAGAGTGCAGAAAAGGGTAGCAAAGATGATTAGGTGACTGAAGGCTAAAACATCATCAACGGTTGCAGGAATTGAGCATGTCCATTCTAGTGAAAAGAAGGCAATCTTCCAATATCTGAGGGGCTGTCACAAAGAAGAGGGGGTCAACCTACTTTCCAAAGCACCAGAAGGCAGGACAAGTAGCAATGGATGGAAACTGATCAAAGGGAGAAACAACCTGGAATTAAGGAGAAACTTCCTAACAGTGAGAACAATTAATCAGAGGAACAGGCTGCCTTCAGAAGTTGTGGGTGCTCCATCACTGAAGGTTTTTAAGAAGAGACTGGACAGCCACTTGTTCACAATGGTATGGGGTCTCCTGCTTGAGCAGAGGGATAGACTATAAGGTCCCTTCCAATTCTGTTGTTCTAATTAAGTTTCTGTTAAGTAGCATTGGCAGAAAAACTGCATAGATATCTCCATAAGACCATCAGGATTTGACATGAGGAATTTTTACACCGGTGAGTGAACAGCTTCTATTGATCTGAGTCTGACAGCTGAATTCATCACAGTGATGTGGCAGCATTTGACTGATTGATTTGGTGATCTGCCAATCTCTTCCAGCTCCTAGAATCCAACCTATTGCTAACCCATCTACCCACAAGTGAGCTTCTCTACTCCACTGATCCAGTAAACTGTAGATATACTTTAAAGCCACCAAACTTTACTTGTTATTTCACACTCAGAACTGGGAAATTGCAAACCGTTCCACTTCTTGCATTAAGACAGCAAACATGTACATTTACTAATAGGTACATGAATAATTTTTTTTTTTTTATTGAAAAGTTTTAAAATACAATTTTCCCTTGAAAAACCCCCCTTCCCCCTCCCTCCTCCCCCCCTACTTCCCCTCCTCCCCCCTCCCTCCTCCCCCCCCTACCTCCCCCCCTCCCCCCCCTACTTCCCAGAGCTGAATACAAGGTATATATATATAAAAAAAAGCAAACCTAAGCAACCATATACTAACAACTATAAATTCTAAAATCCATCACTCTCTAGCTTATATAGGATAAAACAAACCTTAACAATATTAAATATATATATAAAAAAAAAACTAGAATAAGAAAAGGACACTCTCTAGCTTATATAGAATGGAACAAACCTTAATCGTATTAAACATATATTAAAAACAAAAAAAAGGAAAAAGAAAAAAAAAAACCCTTCTCAACCCTATACTTATCCTAAATAAACTCCATCCATTTTATCCATTCCATGATATAACATTCTTGCTCACCCTTTCCACAAAACCACCAAATATAGAAATATATTGCGTCTACACCCAAATCTTTTCCCCCCTCCCCTACTTGACTACTTGACTATATCGTAAAAGTTCCAAAGACTTCTGCGATTCCTGCTACTTTCTCTTCTTAGATCGTTTTGCAGCAGCACGCGTCACCCTCTGTTTTATAGATTCATCCAACGAGGTTGTATCTTGATCTCCTCCAACACCGTTGTCTTCTATCTGACCATCTTCGGCCTCTTGATGCACTCCTTCTCCAGATCCCTTTCCAGCTTCCAAAAGTGTTAATGGCGTTGCATTTAAAACATTATTGTAGAAATCACGCGCTTGCATCACAGTAACCAAACGGTACTTTTTACCTTCGTGCGTCACCATCAACCCCACTGGGATCTCCCATCTGAACCTTATATTTCGTTGCTTGAGCTCTTGCACAAGAAATGTAAAATCCTTCCTTCTCCTTAGAATCTTTGGAGGAATTTCTTTTAAGACCAAAACTTCTTGATTAGCAATCATAACTTTAGTATCATAAGCAGCTTGTATAACTTCATCTCTAGTTTCCCTTTTTGCAAAATATACCACCACATCTCTAGGCAACTTCCTCTGTCTGGCAATCCATGAATTCACACGAAACACTTTGTCCATGCCTCCTTTTATTTCAGATGCTGGCTGTTTCAACACTATTTCAAAAGCCTCAGAAACCAGCTGCTTTAGATCTTCCTTAGTATTCTCCTTTAAGCCTCTAATTCTAATGGCAAACTGCATCTGGAAATATTCAACAAGACACAGTTCCTTTTCCATTTTATTTTCATTCTCCAATACTTTTGCTTCTAATATAGCATTCTTTTGAGTCAAGTCTTCTAGCTTTTCCTCCAATTCTTCCACACACCGAGCCACTTTACACACTGAAGTCAAGATGTCTACCCTCATCGCTTTGAGCTTCTGTTCCATTCTCTCCTCCATTCTCTCCTCCAATTTCTCCAATTTCTCCTCCATCTGTGCAAATCTAATATTAATTGATTCCAAAATTACCTGGGTATGTTTTTCAAGAGCATCTTGTAAGTCCTTTGATGTCAATACATCAGGAGGATGCAGCGCCTGCAATAATGATTGTTGCACGGGAGAAGTTCCAGCACTCCGAAGAGTTTTAGGGGGTAGTTTAGCCGCCATCTTTTACCAAATATGACGCACTTTCACTTCAAATTTGTAATCCAAAAAAGTCCATCAAGCTGGAGAGTAAAACATAGTAATCCTCTTTACCATTTCCTCTTGTATCGCTCTGCCTGCTCCTTTAAATCATAGTCATTCCTTCAGGCAGGGGTGGTCGCAGACGGCTGGCTCTGCTCCAAGAATCAGGAGCAGAGGCGACGGCCAGCTGGGAGCAGCCCAGGCTACGGGGGAGTTCAATCCTTCAGCCGCCCAAGCCATAAGCTCAGGCGGCCCTGGAGAACTCTACCCCTACCTGGGAGCTCGCCCCCTCCTCTTCTCCCGAGGAGGGGGGCTTCGGATTCGCCCGAACAGCTGATCGGCGCTGTTTCGGGCGAAAAAAACAACAGCTGAGCCGCGGGCAGCCCGGGAAGGCTCCCTCCGTCGCCGCGGAGCCACCGGAAGTCGGTACATGAATAATTTTATGTATATAATAAAAATTAATAAATTCAATAGGCTGGAATCTTGGTCTCCAGAAGTAGGACCTTTGTGACCCACCCAACATTTTCCTTAAAGGGGCAGTACATTTTCTGCCACATACTCCATACGCATCACAGACTCCCCTAGGTCTCTTCGTTGCTACCCTGGTCCAAACTAATTTGGCCCCTCATAGATTCTTCCCCTCTGCCAGTTCTGATCCAGTTCCCAGTTTCCAACTATAGTAGCTCCACTATCTCTTGGGCCAATCATCTCCACCTGACACCTGGGTGAGGCTTTTGTGGCTGATCCAGTCTTTTGGACCTCATCTGGAGACAAGAGAGCAGGGCGAAAGCCTTGTGCAACCTTTTGCCTCTTCCTGCTAAGTAATCTTTTAACACCTGGCTGCCTTACTTGAACTGCTGTATCTTTTACCTCCCTTTTGTCTTTTTAAACTGCCTGACTCACAAGTAATCTCTCTCCTATGTTAAAACTTTGCCTCTTTTCTCCCTTATTCTCAGTTAAACTTTCGGTCTCACTTAAAATCTCACTAAGGAGGAATTCTTCTTCCCTTCTTTCCTCCTTCCAATAATAATAATAATAATAATAATAATAATAATAATAATAATAATAATAATAATAATAATAATAATAATAATAATAATAAGTTGGAAGGGACCCTGGAGGTCATCTAGTCCAACCCCCTGCTCATGTAGGAAACCCTGTACCATTTCAGGCAAGTGGCTGTCCAGTCTCCTCTTAAAAACTTCCAGTGTTGGAGCATTCACCACTTCTGGAGGCAGGTTGTTCCATTTATTAATTGTTCTAACTGTCAGGAAGTTTCTCCTTACTTCTAGGTTGCTTCTCTCCTTGGTTAGTTTTCACCCACTGCTTCTTGTCCTGCTTTCAGGTGCTTTGGAGAATAGCTTGACTCCCTCTTCTTTGGGGCAGCCCGTGAGATACTGGAACACTGCCATCATGTCACCCCTCACCCTTCTCTTCGCTAAACTAGACATACCCAATTCCAGCAACCGTTCCCTATACTGTATGTTCTCTTTTTCCTAGCAGTTTTATCCAGGTTTGCTCTCTCTATGGGTCAAATTTATGTTTGTCAAGTAGAATCTCTAGGCTTCTATAGCATTGCACCCACACCTTTTAAAACCTTTTTCCCAAACAAAGTTTTTTTTCTCTCTCTCACTTCTTCAAAGTGGCCTACTACCACCTCTTGTTCTATTTTCCTTGCAAGATCCCATTTGCCTGCTAAAAAGCCCTGGATTGTCATTCCTTATGTTCGATTTTCTATCCTCTGTAGCAGGGATGTCAAACTCAATTTCATTGAGGGTCGCATCAGCATTGCGGTTGCCCTCAGGGGGCTGGGTGGGTATGGCCAGGGTGGGCGTGGCCTAATGGGTGGGCGTGGCTAGAGTGTGTATGGCCTACTGGGTGGGCGTGGCCAGCTCTACATCATTGGCATCAAGGGTGCCTATGGGGGCCCGGGCAGGAGTGGGACAGATCTGAGGGTCTCTGGCAGAAGGAGGGTCTCTGGGCCAGGGCCAAGGCAGTGGGGGCCGTTCCCTCACTGTTTCCAGGATGGCTTCGCGGGCCACATGAAACCACTTTGCGGGCCATATCTGGCCCCCGGGCCTTGTGTTTGACATGTCTGCTCTATAGGAAGACACCCCCATACAGAAAAAGAAATATATTGGAGAAACCAGGTCTGTAGAAATGCAGATTTTATAATCCTTTCAGAAAGACTGGAGCCAGGAAGCTTGGAGCTGATGGGATTAGAAAGACAAAGATCCCTAGAACCAACAAGCCGTCACCCAAAAATCCAACACAGGACATAGTCATCAGCCCCAGCCCCAGGGAAGCAGGACATGAGCTTTGGGACATAATAGGATTAACCCACCACCATTTGAATACCAGAAGGGCACACTGAACCTCAGGTCAAAATTCATGCCACAGGAACAACTCCAAACACAAAAGCCCAAGAAGGTATAAAAACCCACCACTCCCATCTCCATGTGGTCAGCCACCCGCAAAACATGCTGCTATCACTGAAGTTTCTGGCAACTCAATAAACAAGAACCTTCTTTCCTAAAGTGGTCTCCATTTTGTTTATTCCCGGCTTGGACTGGACCCTGATGAAGACTTTTCTTTCAACACCTCTTTCCTATAACCTGCTAATCTCCCTGAGTAATCCACACTAGTAACTCAATTGTCAGGCTATAAATGGGAGCAAACCAAGAAACAGACACCATGTGGGCCTAAAGCTACTTTGATCAGAACAGCTGTAGGAATCAAGAATCTTGCAAATCTTGAAAGTGCTTCAGTTCTTCAATCTTTGATCCGTGAGAATGAAGGGTAGAAGGGCTTGTCTGAGGAATTTTCACAAATCAGTTTTTTGTCCTGGGCCCAAGACACATTTATTTGATGGTTGCCTTAGCAACAGATCTTCCCCTCTGTCGTTCAAGGCCACCCTCTATACTTTCTGTAGCAATAGGAGGCTAAAACTCAGACTGATCCATCAGTATTCATTTCAGTAGTTTGCTAGATGTTGTACAGCATCAGTAGACTTTACATTTTTGCAACCGTATAACTAATTTAAAATCTTTGGAGGGGGATACCAGCAGCCGGTGAAGAACAGGCACTGAAATTAAATCCTTCAAAGTTCAATATACTCACCAAAGTAGATTGATAATGTATTTCTCAGACGGTGAACGTTCCCTCTGCAGCAGCAGGACTTAGCTATAAACCACCACCATAAGCCACATCACTCTTCAGTTTAATGACCTTAATTAATTGGAGCCAGCAACACAATCACAATGGCTGTGCAATTTTTTTTACTACCATTTTATAAAATTTTTACATTTCACAGAAGGTGCTTAGGGGAAGGGTCAATTACACCTTAAATGCTGCAAACCATCTGATTTTCACCCTGACATAATTCCTGATCAAACTATGGTTAAGATTTTCTCAAGATTCCAATTGCAATAATAATAATAATAATAATAATAATAATAATAATAATAATAATAATAATAATAATAATAATAATAATAATAATAATAATAATAATAATAATAATAATAATGATGATAATGATAATAATGATAATAATAATAATAATAATAATAATAATAATAATAACAACAATAATAACAATAAAATAATGATAATAATGATAATAATGATAATAATGATAATAATAATAATAATAATAATAATAACAACAATAATAACAATAAAATAATGATAATAATGATAATAATGATAATAATGATAATAATAATAATAATAATAATAATAATAATAATAATAATAATAATAATAATAATAATAATAATAATAATAATAATAATAATAATAATAAAGTTGGAAGGGACCTTGGAGGTCTTCTAGTCCACCCCCCTGCTCAGGCAGGAAACCCTATACCATTTCAGACAAATGGCTGTCCAGTCTCTTCTTAAAAAACTTCCAGTGTTGGAGCATTCACAGCTTCTGGAAGCAGGTTGTTCCACTGGTTAATTGTTCTGACTGTCAGAAAATTTCTCCTTAGTTCTAGGTTGCTTCTCTCTTTGGTCAGTTTCCATCTGTTGCTTTTTGTCCTGCCTTCAGGTGCTTTGGAGAATAGCTTGACTCCCTCTTCTTTGTGGCAGCCCCTGAGATATTGGAACACTGCTATCCTGTCACCCCTCGTCCTTCTCTTCATTAAACTAGACATTTGAACAGAAGTAACAGAAGTACAAAATAACAGAGTTAGAAGGGACTTTGGAGGTCTTTTAGTCCAACCCCCTTACACAAGCAGGAGACTCTATACCAGGGGTCAGCAACCTTAAACAGTGAAAGAGCCACTCGGAACCGGTTCCCTCACAAAAGGATAAACTGGGAGCCACAAAAAATGTGTGCGCATGCACCTACATGCGCACATGCGCAGAACAGGGTTTGACTGAAGAGTGGAGCCAAGGCGAGATATGCACCTACCCTGCATATTTGAATTGATTGGTTGAACTTTTTTAGTCCCACTTTTTTTTTGGGGGGGGGGACTGCACATGGCAGAAGACTGGGAGCCGCAGGAGACGGCTGAAAGAGCCGCATGCGGCTCCGGAGCCACGGGTTGCAGATCTGTGCTCTATACCATTCTGGATAAATGGCAATTTGTCAACATTGGACAAATTTGACAATATTTGACAAATGAACAATGGAGCACCAAGATATTCTGAACATCCAACTTTACCTGTTTGAAAGTATGCATTGGATCCTTAGTGTCCTTTCTATCACTTTGGGAGAATGGTGATTCCCCTGAAGCTGGGAACTTTTTTTTTTTATGACATCCCATCCAGTTAGGATAAAAAAAGGTACCTCTGTGCCCACTTTGCTGAGTAGGCAAGTTTTTAAGTACAGTTTAATAATGTGTTGGTAGCTAAACATGCTATCTAAGAGAAGTGCTCACTCTTGGGTTGACTAAGTACGTTGAGCGTGATTTAGGGACTATTTGAAAACTAAAATATAATCAATGATCCGCTGAATAGGTATTTTAATCTATTTAAATCACCATCTGCTACCTCATTCAGAACTAGAAGATTTAGCATGTTAAAAAGTGGAACTAATCCATCAATTCACAAAGATGGCACCCTTGCCTTCCACCCATAAAAACCGATGCCTGCTATATATCACACGGAGGGCAGGGAGTCAGCTGAAGCACTTAAATCAGGTTGCTTCCTCAAACTATCCTAGGGTGAAATTGCTGCCAAAAATGATTTCAAACAGGAAATGGGCATAAAATGCGCCTATAAGGGAAGAATCTTCCTCACATCCTCTAGCACAAAACATGCTCACAAATTATTTTCGAAGGAAAAGGCCCATCTCTCATCCTTAATCTTCAGCAGAGGCAGCCTAAACATGTAGCTAGCTAGCCACAGTAGCTATTCTAGTTTTAAATTATTACTTTCCATCCTCTCCTCATGCAGTCAGAAGCTGGTTTCTGCTAAGCTCTTATTGTGGCTAATATCAGAATGGCCCCATTCAGAAGAGCCCCATGTCAACTGAAGTTGATAGCAGAATGGTCCCACGGTGAATGGAATGGAATGGAATGGAACGGAACGGAACAGAACAGAATAGAATATTCTTCATTGGCCGAGTGTGATTGGACACACAAGGAATTTGTCTCCAGTGCATAAGCTCTCAATGTACATACAAACAATAAAATAAAATAATGCTAATGACCTACAAAACCCTACATGGCATGGGTCCGGAATACCTTAGGGAGCACCTGCGGCCGGCATCAACTTCCCTCCGCCCAGTACGCTCCCACAGAGAGGGCCTCCTCAGGGTGCCACCGGTCAAAGAATGCCGACTGGTGGCCCCCAGGGGGAGGGCGTTCTCTGTGGGCGCGCTGGATTTATGGAACCATCTTCCGGTTGAGCTCCGGATGGCGCCCGACCTCCGCTCCTTCCGGCGCGATCTAAAGACTTATCTCTTCGAACAAGCTGGCCTGGCCTGATGGGATGGGGTTGGGTTTTATTACTTTTAATGTGTTTTAACCTATTGTAAGAGTTGTGGGCATTTTGTTTAATCTCTTTTAATTTTTGTATTTAGTCTTTTAACATGTACTGCCCTGTTCACCGCCCTGAGTCCTTCGGGAGAAGGGCGGTATACAAATAAAATTAATAATAATAATAATAATAATAATAATAATAATAATAATAATAATAATCTAATCATAAAATACTAATAGAAGAAGGTAAAAGGAAAGATGAGAAGAATGTGACTTATCATGTGACTTTTTGTTTCCGCTGGGAAGGACTTCTTATCTGTCCCTTTTCCTATGTCAACAGCCTTCCCAGCATGGCCAACTTCCTGTCCGCCCTCTGTGGCTGTCCCCTACTTCCTTTTGCAATGTGTCAGATACCAAACAAACAATGAGTACCGGGACATGTTTGCATCAAAATGCATTGAGTACCAAATTTGACAAGTTTTGAAGCAGTCAAGGACCAAGGTACCACTGTAGGGGAATCCACCAATCACTGGCCTTAAATTGAATGATTAAGAGCCTGTCAGATCCTTGGGAAAAGCCCTAAGAGTTCTGTAAAACCCAAGCAAATGAAGTCTTGGCTATTGCAATAAACTTTAATAACTATACTTAGCTAAGGTGGAAAACAAGCTCTTAATTGACATATAGTCTCAGTGAACTTATTTCTTAAAAATATTTTCTTTAGAAATTGCCATACATTATTGGTGGACAAAACTTGCATTCCTTCTGAAAGTTGGAGTCTGAAGAAATGGGATATGAATTAGAGCCGTGGTGGTCCAATGCTTACCATGCAGTATTACAGGTTAACTAACTGCTCATTGCCAGCAGTTCGATCCTCACTGGCTCAAGGTTGACTTAGCCTTCCGTCCTTCGGAGATCTGTAAAATGAGGACCTGGATTGCTGGGGGCAATAGGCTAACTCTATAAACCGCTTAGAGAGGGCTGTAAAGCACTGTGAAGCGGTATGTAAGTCTAAGTGTTACTGCTGTATGCTATGGTTGAAGTAAATGCTACTTCCAGTTTTGTTTTTTTCTCTTAATACCCTTTTTCCTCCTATGGAGAGGCAATAACAAAAGAACAGATAGCTCTACCAGAGTTTGTTATGATCTCTGTGAGAAGGTTTTTGAAATTAAGAGCCTTGGTGGAGCAGTGGGCTGATGCCTCCTTAAGTAACACCAGCTGCCTGCAATTAGTGCAGGTTCGCATCCCACCAGGCTCAAGGTTGACTCAGCCTTCCATCCTTCCGAGGTAGGTAAAATGAGGACCCAGATTGTTGGGGGCAATTAAGCTGACTTTGTAATAATGCCGCTTGGGGTGTGTGTGAAAGCCCTAACAAGCAGGCATATACATAGAATGAAGACTACTGCTAAGCTTGTAAGCCGCCCTGAGTCTTCGGAGAAGGGCGGGATATAAATGTAATAAAAATAAAATAAATAAATAAAATAAAAATTAGCCAAAGGGCACAAGCTATAATGTTGAAGACCCTCTGCAGCTAGAGAATTGTAAGTTGTCTATCTCTGCTGTAACCTTTAATGACCCCCTTCCCAGGAAAACCCATATCCACAAAAATCACTCTGCTGCGGAACGTTAAATTCTTGGAGGCATGTGTAACAGCAGTTTTGCAAAGTTTCCTTATTCCAAACAAACAAACAAAAAAAGCAACTCCAACCGTTTGTCTGATTAACAGAACCCAACTCGTTGGCCGTAGAGCAAGATGATGGGGTTTGGAAAGTGAGAATGAATTAAGATAATGAATGAAATAGAGTGGAGATGAGAGAAACAGACAGTCTGGTAAGCAAGCTTTCAACATGAGTGACTCACAGGATGACTAAAGAGGCACCCCAGGGAGATATATAAGCTCCAGAATCTGGGCTATAGATTTCAAAAGGATGACAGGGGTGCTTTGAAAAAGCACAAAAAGATATAGCACATGCCCGGTTCAAAAAGGATGAAGGGCTGCAGCTGTAAATTATTTAAAACAATGAAGGCCAAGCCTTCTGTTCTATCTGGATGTTTCCATTCACCTTTTTTTTCCTCCCCACAAGGATATTGCTTTGATCTCAACTTGAAGTACTGTGTTAATGGACCACAAGAGTGAAAGCTGGATGACTGGAGAAAAGGGTTAAGTGGCTGGTGGAGGAAAAAGCTCCCTCAACTACCCACTAGTAATTCTGAAAATTGGAATAATAAGCTGGAAGATCAAGCTGGATTTGGCTGAGGCATGCTTCATTTGGTTTCTATATACTTGATGACTGGCAGGTGAATTTGAACCAGCTCCGCTAAAAGTCACTGGTTGGATTTTCGATGAATGTGAACGTAAGACATTTATGGGCAGAAAATTTCTCCTGCCACCTGTAGAATAGTGATACTTTTTTTCAAACTATGCAGAGGAGATCTGAGGAAAATTAGGACAGTGAAGATATTTCTTCTGAGAACTTCTTTAATTTATGTTAGGATTCAAGCTGACATGATTTCGGGCTGAGTCTTCTTTACATCAACCTCAACTTCATGGTCATATCCATGCAGAATTTTGTCAGTGCTATAAAATTCACTCATTGGCATCTCCATGTGATCAGCTTAGCATTGTGATTGCAGAATATACAGAATAACAGATCTGGAAGGGACCTTGGAGGTCTTCCAGTCCAACCTCCTGGCCAAGCATGAAACCCTATGCCATTCTGAATAAATGATTGTCCAATCTCTTCTTAAAAACCTCTAGTGTTGGAGCACCCACAACTTCTGGAGGCAGGTTGTTCCACTGATTAATTGTTCTCACTGTCCGGAAATTTCTCCTTAGTTCTAGGTTGCTTCTGTCCTTGGTTAGTTTCCATCCATTGCTTCTTCTCCTGCCTTCAGGTGCTTTGATGGTTTGCCTTCCAGTTCCTTTTCTATGCTGCCATTCCTTCTTGATTTTCATTTTATTTGACTGTTCACGATAGCCAATGTCCTTAATGTTTCTTTTGCTCTCCAATCCAGATATTAACCAGGTATGATGGTTCAGCATCGTAGTCCAGAGAAAATGCTGCTATCTCCTGGGATGATGTGATTGGAGAGATATGAGAAAGTTATATTTCATCTTTCCATCTGTCCATTTACCGCTATGCCACAAAGCTAATAGTTCTTTCAGATATATGTCATCACTTGAAGTTCTGGTCAAAGTGTGAATAACTATGTCTTAACGAGCCTTTAATATTGTAACACAAGTACATATAATTAAAAGGGGGTGGGATGGCTCAGTGGTTAAAGAGGCTGAGCTTGTCAGCTTTGAGACCTGAGAGCCACACATGAGGTGAGCTCCCATTAGTCGCCTCAGCTCCTGCCCTCCTAGCAGTTTGAAAGCATGCAAATGCGAGTAGATAAACAGGTACCACTTCAGTGTTCTATCCTTCTTGGTGTATAGTTACTCCAGCCACATAATCACAGAAGAATCTTTGGACAATTCTGGCTCCCTCAGCTAAGAAATGAAGATCAGCACTGTAATTTATTGGGCTTTGTCTTGCTTAGGAATATCACGTGAGGTTAATTGCTGGAAGGTTGCTCAAGCAGGGAAGCTGGCTCCCAGCTCCTCAGACAACCCGTCTCCAGCGCCGCCATTGGCTGCTTCTTGGGTGGCAATAGGTTGCTTTAAACCTATTGGCCGCCGCCTAGAGGCCAGAGTATAAATTGCTGCATCCGCAGCCCTGTTTCTTAATTCAGTTCCTGCAACCAAATAAAGAATGTTTCTTGCTGAACTCACTCGCCTCGTCTCGTCAATCAAGCAACGAACCCAGTATCTAACAAGCACTACCCCTTAAAATCAGAGGTGACTGAACAGAGGAAACCTTTACCTTTACTTTACATACAATTAATGGAATCTAGTACAGGAGTCCCCAACCTTTCCAGCTTGGTGGCCCAGCAGGGGAGGAAAGAGAGGATGGTTCCTTGTGAATGAGAGGCACGAGCGTGTGCAGCTCCATTTGCAGAAATAGCATGCAACCTGGTTCCGAACAGGCCACGACCTGGTAGTGGGCCATAGGTCCAGGGATTAGGGACCCCTGATCTAGTGAATCTAGCACAGGGCTTTTCAACCTGTTCACCCATTGTACCACTTTTAGGATATGGCAACATCCGAGTACCACCAGTCGCCTAGCAAGGTGTCAAAAACTTGATGACCAAAAAAAAAAGGAAAAAAGTGATGAAGTACAGGTAGTCCTCAACTTACAACAGTTTGCTTAGTCACTGTTTGAAGTTACAATGGCACTGAAAAAAATGCCCCCCCAAGCCACAGCTGAGCAAGAAACCTGCCTACCCGCCCGGCGGCGCTCTTGGCCCCTCTCGCCGGCGGTGGTGCTTCCATCTTACCCCAGACTGCATCAGGCTGCTTTTAGTGACGCTATCGTCCTCGGGCCGTTCTGGCGGCGGAGAGGGCGACTGAGAGTTATTCTAGCGGCGATGATGTTTCCTGTGCTGCCTCGGACCGCTTGTGTTGGCAACGGCGTCTTTGGACCGCTTCAATGGAGCAACAGGCGGTCTTTATACCACCTTTGGACCGTTCTAACGGCGGTGACGCTTTTAGACCATTTCGCCCATTTTGGCCCGTCTACTCTTTTGCCTGAATATATAACTTTGTCTGCCTCCCCCTCTCCCCTTTGGATTTGGTCGGTCCTGGGTATCAGCCATGGTGGGAGAGTGGCTGACTTTTACATCTGCAGCCCCATAGAGGTGGGAGCTCTATGGGGCATGCCTACCCAGAGTATATCTTTGACCATCCCCAGGTACAGAGTTGCAACTTGCCGTGAGAGGGCGGGGGGGACCTGTTTACTGGGGCACCCAGCTAAGTGGCAGTGCAGCTGGGTGTGGATCCAGATATTTTCTTTTCCGGCCTTCGACCCTCCTATGGACTTGATCATCTCCAGGACTACCTATTCTGGACTTGCTGGACTAACATGCGACAATATACTAGCACGGACTTGCTCGCCCTCAGGGGTGCCCCCCTCGCCTGGGTGCGACCCGCCTCTTTAAATTCTAACCTCGATGAAGGGCCCGAGTTTTGGGTCTCTGAGAGATGGCTGGGCAGGGGTAGGGGCCGTCAACATAAATGTAATAAGAGGCCCCTGATTTTGTTTTTATCAAAATTTTTTACGGGGTTGGGGAGGGGGGTGGGAGATAGGGGTTGTCTGGCTTTGGGGGGCGGCCAATCAACCATAGTTCAGGCCAGACTTGGGGCTGACCGCGCGGGGGGAGAACGAGGGGTCGCTGTCTCCGGGGCTCATGAGCGGGTCGTGGGATTACCAATTCCCACGACGGGGAATGGCAGCAGGCGGATAGACAGGGGGCCATATCGTTACCGGGAGCGCCATCTCCGCTATTTGCAAGCGGTGGGGCGCTCCGACCCTCTGCTTCTTTCCCGAGGTTCCGGGAGCGATGATGTGCAGCCTCCTGAGCTCCGGCTGGTGTACTTGAACGCCAGGTCCGTGGTCAACAAGGCTCCCCTTATTAGGGATTTAGTTGAGGGTGAGCATGCGGACCTGGCTTGCATCACGGAGACTTGGTTGGGCCCAGAGGGTGGGGTCCCTTTGGTTGATCTTTGCCCACCAGGCTTCCGGGTGCTACACCAGCCTCGAGCTCAGGGTAGGGGTGGGGGTGTGGCGGTGATCGTTAGGGAGACCTTATGTCCACGGGAGACCACCGTTCCTCAGATAGTCGGGTGTGAATCTCTCTTCATGAGATTTGGCTCTGGGGCGCAGTTGGGCTTGCTGCTCGTGTACATTTCGCCTAGTCGCGTAGCGGCAGCCCTGCCCGAGCTGCTCGATGTCCTCTCAGGGTTGGTGGTTGAGTTCCCCAAACTTATAGTTTTGGGAGACGTCAACCTACCATCCCTGGGAGGTTCATCTGAGCTTGCTCGGGAGTTCATGGCTTCCATGACGGCCATGGACCTGACGCAGGTAATTTCTGAGCCAACTCATGAGGGAGGCCACACCCTTGACCTGATTTTCTTATCTGGACGGTGGTTGGATGATCTTGGTGGGGGCTTTCCATTTATTATGCCCCTGTCATGGACCGATCATCACCTCCTGCGGCTGGTCTTCCATTTTGCCACCCCCCGCCGTGGAGGTACGGAGCCAACTAGATGGTACCGCCCCAGACACCTAATGGATCCTGAGAGATTCCAAGCGGCGCTGGGGTCTCCACCTGCCTCCATTGCTCACAGCTCGGCGGATGCCTTAGTGGAAGCCTGGGAAAGGGCAGCCACTGAGGCACTCGACCGGGTTGTACCCTTGCGGCCCCTGACCCGGCGCAGATCCCAGCGAGCTCCATGGTTCTCCGCGAAGCTCCGGGAGATGAAGCGTCGGAAACGGGGCCTAGAGAGCTGCTGGAGGTCCAGCCGATCTGAACCCGACCGATTGCGGTTAAGAACCTACATTAGGTCTTATCTCGCTGCGATGAGGGAGGCGAGGTGTAATTACTTCTCCACCCTCATCGCGTCCGCAGATAATCGCCCGGCCGCCTTGTTTAGGGTGACTCGCTCCCTTCTTAATCAGGAGGTGAGGGAGGATCCCTTGCAGGGTCGTGCCGAGGAGTTTGGTCAACATCTGTCGGATAAAATCGCTCGGATTCGGACCGGTTTGGACTCCAGCTGGGCAGAGTCTGACGATCAGGACACGGGCGGTCTTGTCAATGTTATCTGGGAAGAGTTTGATTCTGTGACCCCTGATGAAGTGGACAGGATTATGGGGAAGCTGAGTTCCACCACATGTTTGTTGGACCCGTGCCCTTCTTGGCTGGTTTATGCAGCTAGGGAGAGGACACGAGGCTGGCTCCAGGCGGTTATATCTGCTTCTTTGAGTGAGGGTTGTTTCCCCACCATCTTGAAGGAGGCGGTGGTGAGACCTCTCCTCAAGAAGCCTGCCTTGGACCCAGCTGTATTGAACAACTTTCGTCCAGTCTCCAACCTTCGCTTTCTTGCGAAGGTTGTTGAGAGTGTGGTGGCGCATCAGCTCCCTCTGGTCCTGGATGAAGCGGATTATCTGGACCCTTACCAATCGGGTTTCAGGCCCGGGCACAGCACGGAGACGGCATTGGTCGCTCTGGTGAATGATCTCTGGAGGGCTCGGGATAGGGGGTATTCCTCTGTCCTAGTCCTATTAGACCTCTCGGCGGCTTTCGATACCATCGACCATGGTATCCTGCTGCAGCGTCTCAGGGGATTGGGAGTGGGAGGCACGGTTTTTCAGTGGTTCTCCTCCTATCTCCTGGGACGCTCGCAGTCGGTGTTGGCAGGGGGGCAGAGGTCGACCCCTAGGACTCTCGCTTGTGGAGTTCCTCAGGGGTCGGTCCTCTCGCCTCTCCTGTTCAACATCTATATGAAACCGCTGGGTGAGATCATTCGTGGTTTTGGAGTTGGGTATCATCAATATGCTGATGATACCCAACTTTTTATTTCGACCCCAAACCACCCCAGTGATGCCCTCGCTGTGATGTCCCGTTGCCTGGAGGCGGTTCGGGTCTGGATGGGGAGGAACAGACTTCAACTCAACCCTGACAAGACTGAGTGGCTGTACATTCCGGCTTCCCGAGACACCTGGGATGTTCCACCTCTTTCTATGGGGGGTGAGCTTTTACCCCCTGTGGATAGGGCTCGCAACTTGGGAGTCCTCCTAGATTCACGACTCACTTTGGAGGATCACATAGTGGCCGTGACTAGGGGGGCTTTTGCCCAGGTTCGCCTGGTGCGCCAGTTGCGGCCCTATCTGGACCGGGAGGCCTTGTGTACGGTCACTCATGCGCTCGTGACCTCTCGCCTAGACTACTGTAACGCTCTCTACATGGGACTTCCCTTGAAGACTACTCGGAGGCTCCAACTGGTACAGAATGCGGCCACGAGAGTTGTCTTGGGAGTTTCCCGGTACTCCCATGTTACACCTTTGCTCCGTGAGCTGCATTGGTTACCAGTTGTCTTCCGGGTAAGGTTCAAGGTTTTGGTTATGATCTTTAAGTCCCTACATGGCATGGGTCCGCGATACCTCGAGGACCACCTGCTGCCGGCGTCGACTCCCCTCCGCCCTGTGCGCGCCCACAGAGAGGGCCTCCTCAGGGTGCCTCCTGTCAGGGAATGTCGACTGGTGGCCCCCAGGGGGAGGGCCTTCTCTGTGGGTGCTCCGGCGTTATGGAACCAACTGCCGGTTGAGCTCCGGATGGCATCAGACCTCCGATCCTTCCGTCGCGGGTTGAAGACCCATTTATTCGAACTAGCGGGTCTGGCCTGATGGGGGTACTTGGGTTTTTATAGGTTTGTTTTATTATTCTGGTTTTAACTTGGGCATTAATTTAATTATCTTTTAATGTTTGTACTGTTGTTTATATTTATGCCCTGTGAACCGCCCTGAGTCCCTTTGGGAGAAGGGCGGTATAAAAATCTCAATAAATCTTAAATCTTAAATCATAAGCTTTATATGAACCAGTGGTGTGACAGGGCTCATGAAATGTCAAAAACAGCTATAGACCCCAACAGCAGAAATAAGACTTCCCAAATGATGAGATGCTCTAGTTCTCAAACTGTTGCTCTCAACATTGTATTCATTTTTAAGAAGGATCCAGAGAAACTGGATATAAAGGCAAAGTAAAGGGGACTGGGAGATACTGATGGAACAAGTTACATTTAGCCTTAAGGGAAAAAAAATCAACCAGGTGAAAATGTGGAAGCCCTTTGTAATTATTTGACAGGGTGTCACTGTAATGTAGGACACAGAATAATGGGTTCCTGTTCTAAAAAGGCAGATTCTGATGGTATTTTAGGAAAACTGGTAAGAAATTTTTTAGCAGTCAGTGCCACTGTTGAAGAAGATGTTAAGCTCCGTTCACTGGGCATCCAGCTAATCAAGATACTTAATTTGAGTTTCTGCACTGAGCAGAAAGTTAAGTGGTCCCTTCCAATTCTGTATTTGTTTGGGGTACAAATATATTGTGGGGTAATGTTATGCGTAGGTGAAATTAAGACCCTCAACAAATACAAAAGTTAAATTAATTTCAACAGAATTGTGGCCAAGTCATTCCAGAAATACGAGAGTTACAATAATTTTGATAGAAACATGGTCACCAATAATAAAATGAAAAAATTAATAAGAGTATTGAATTGTCCTGCAGTGAGTTGGCCATGGCGAGTTATTGTAGACTAAGTGTCTTCAAAATTGGCCCTTTTATGACTTGTGGACTTCAACTCCCAGAATTCCTCAGCTGGGCACACTGGCTGAGGAATTCTGGGAGTTGAAGTGCACAAGTCATAAAAGGGCCAAGTTTGAAGACCCCTATTCTAAACCCTTCTAAACTGGAGATCATTTAGCTATCTCTAGCTTGGTACTCCCCAAAAGACTGAGAACAGATGTTAAATTTTCAAAAGTGTTCTTGCGTTAACCTTTTGTCCATAAGGAAACACACATGCTATGAAACTTTATGAGCTACAAAGCTTTTGCTTTCAGAAAGCAAATCATGCTTGAAATTTCTTATTATTTATACATAACAAGTATATAGGTTTTATATATAAAACTTTCTCATTTTAAAATGGGTTCCTTCCAAACGACATAGTATGCTGAAAGCTGACTTTTATCTTGCACACAAAAATGTTTTAAGACATGGAGTAAATTATACAATACATGTTGGCTATATTTTTTTTTATTTTGTTTTTTTTGACAAAGGAACTTTACAAAAATAGATTGGGCTTTTCACACAATGAAAAAAAATGTTCTCACTGGAACCAGATAATATTTTCTCCCCTTTCTCATGTTGTCAACCATAATGGAAAATATTCTGAGATTTAAAAAATCATTTAAAACTTATTTAAGAAAGACCTCTAAGATCTGGCATTTGCACAGTACCTTGAAAGCAAATCTCATCCACTTTATTCTTGAATGATAAAATCAGTTTTGAGTGATGTCCTCCAGATCAGCTATGAAAATGTCTTGAGGCAGAAGGAGGGCAGAGAAGGGGGTGAGGGGAAAGCAGTGGGTGCAATTTAAACTCTCCTTAAAAATTATGAGGCAGCATTAGTCATCACATCACTTTCTGATGGTACTCAGTGGAAATGGCAGCTAAAACGAACTAATTCCCACTTGGCTTTCTATAACAAGAAAGCAGATAAACAACTTGAATGTGGGATGGATGTTGCATTCATATTCATAACGTTACCCCTGAACACTGAATATTGACACGTGGGTAGGAATGAGAGAAAATAAAAGCAACAACATAATTTTAACACTGACAGCTTCCCAAAGAAGCTGTCACAAAGAAGAGGGAGTCAAGCTATTCTCCAAAGCAGCTGAAGGCAGGACAAGAAGCAACGAATAGAAACTAATCAAGGAGATAAGCAACCTGGAACTAAGGAGGAATTTTCTGACAGTTAGAACGATTAACCCAGGGGTCTTCAAACTTGGCCCTTTTATGACTTCAACTCCCAGCATGCCTGTCTGAGGAATTCTGGGAGTTGAAGTCCACAAGTCATAAAAGGGCCAAGTTTGAAGACCCCTGGATTAACCAGTGGAACAACCTGCCTCCAGAAGCTGTGAATGCTCCAACACTGGAAGTTTTTAAGAAGAGACTGGACAGCCATTTGTCTGAAATGGTATAAGGTTTCCTGCCTGAGCAGGGGGTTGGACTAGATGACCTCCAAGGTACCTTCCAACTTTATTATTATTATGAAATAAGGGACTCTCTAAAATAAAATATGCACTTTCCAAGATATGTACATCCATCACTGGATTTTTGTGCAGGTGATTACTTTGCAAGATAGGTGAGCATCTCACCCGTTGACCACATTCCATCTTTGATCTTTTTTCTCAGTTACTATCAGGTTCCAAAAACCATGAAAGATATGCTGAGGTTCTTCTAAGCAGTTTCCTTGATTGTTCCACACCTATAGACAGAAATCTTGCCCAAACTAAAGCAGACTACTTGCATCATCAGAGATATACTTTAAGAACTAGAGAGAAGCTGTCTTCACCCTCTTTTTCTTACACAAGACTTATAAACTTCACCGTGTTTTGCTCTTCTGGAATGCAGCCCCTCCCTCCCAGGTCCCTCCTGGGAATCCAGACTACATTTCTCCACAGTCACCCTCCGAAGTTTCCCATATCACATTACAGAAATTCAACAGCAGGATGCAAACTTTTGGCAGCTTCATGTTTTTGTTTTTTTACAAGAAAACAATCTGGGAAAACAAATCCATCTCTTCTTTAATCCTCCCCATCGAATTAAAACAATGATAGAAATATTTCTCACTCTCTTTAAAGATACCACTGGATCAGAAGAAGACCTGGATTTTCAGAGGTCCATGACAATGTTTACGTACCTTTTCTTTCTAAATGTGGCAGTCTTGCCTTACATGGCGGCCTTCTTCAAGTGTTCCCTCCAATCAGTCATTAACCAATTAAATCTTCTTATCTGGCATCTTTTATCTCTTTTATCAGATAAGCACTAGCAAAGCTTTAAAACATCACAAGCTCATTCCTCAATCAGAAATGGTGTAGCTTTGAGCATATCAGAAGATGCCAGCAAATCACAACTGCTTTTTTACAGCAGCTTTTCCTTGGAGGAATAGGAATGCAGTCCAGATTAACTGGGTTTAAGGGTTCCCACAACACAACTTGACCCTATGGAGTTACTATAACTCTATGGATGTCTAAGTCTGTTTAGGTTAGATGTACCCAGAGTGAAAAAGTGTGAAGAATGTTTCTCACCCTCCTCAAAGAAGTTATTGGATCATAACTAGTGAGTTAGTTGACTGGGTCAGTTAACTTCCTGGTGCTCCCAGGGCACTTGAAACCTCTATTAAGATAAGTGATTTGTGATAGCAGAGCAGTTGTATTTCAATAACACTTTTAACCTGGTAACTGAGTTATCCTATTTTCTAACTTAGCTGACTTGCCAATGCTCCTGCTGGTACCATTGATTCTCATTATCCATGGTTGTTATGTTCTATAAAGTCACCAGGAACAATGAAATAGGAAATACTGAATCATTGCTCCTAGGCGAAATACAGAACACTGATTTGCAAGAAGGCAGAACATCACCTTGCTGAAACTCAGCTGGAAATGTGTGTGTGTTGGGTGACTCACATTTTTCTCTGCTTTAAGGGTGTCCATGAATGACGGAAAAGTGCCACAAGTATGGATTTGGGGGTTACAAATACATTTTAGCAAGCAGGAGAGTTTGCTAATATGGGAATCTACGAATAATAAGGATCGACTGTATTTACCTGGCAAGGTAAAAGTTGGGTGAACCCAGCTGAAGACTGCCAACTGCAGGCTAAATTGGCCTGAGATGAAAAATTATTGTTCCTGTCTTCACACCATACTAAAATGGTTCGTAGGAAGGGCTAAAAGGTAAAGGTAAAGGTTCCCCCGCACACGTGTGCTAGTCGTTTCCAACTCTAGGGGCCAGTGCTCATCTCCGTTTCAAAGCCGAAGAGCCAGCGCTTGTCCGAGGACGTCTAGGAAGGAAGGAAGGAAGGAAGGAAGGAAGGAAGGAAGGAAGGAAGGAAGGAAGGAAGGAAGGAAGGAAGGAAGGGCTGCAAACATCTTAATCCAGGTAGTTAACTAAGAGAAAGCTGAATAACAGAATAAGAGAGTTGGAAGAAATTGTAGAGGTCTTCTAGTCCAGGCAGGACTAGTCCATGTAGGAAACCCTGTAACTTTTCAGACAAATGGTGGACCAATTTCTTCTTGAAAACCTCCGGTGATGGAGCACCCACAATTTCTGAAGACAAGCCATTCCACTGATTAATTGTTCTCACTGTCAGGAAATTTCTTCTTAATTGTAGCTTATTGTCGTCTGAAAGAACTCTGGATTGATTCCATTTTTAAAAGAGCATTTCCTTCTGCAATTGTACAAATTGTACAGAGTTAGGGCAGCTCCTGAATATTTTGAGCAATAGGGACAGCAATTTATCCCCCCCCCCCCCGCTGCATTCAGATCAAGAATGCCCAGCAACCCATAAGGATGTCACGGAGAGGCACCAAGGTTAACATTAGAGGACTTTGGCATATACCTTTATAAGCTGTGAGATCAACCTGAAGGCATGTGCATCGTCTCATTTGAATTGTTCTGTATTTCTTGTGGCAGTAATGTTTGATTTGCAACATGTCAGAGCCTGACATTCTGGACAAATTCTAAATAAGATAATTGTGAACTTTGGCAGTATGAGTATAAACAAACCAATCCTGAGCGCCAAATCGATGGATTAAATGAAGGGGCCTGTTTCACACAGCTGACAATAACAATAAGCTTGGTCTGTGGACAGCATTGGATATTTCCCAGAAACTGCAAAAAGCAGATATGAAGGAATTATGTGAATATTCAGATTCACTTCAAAAATGACCTTTGATGTATTTTCTTTCTCCATGGGATTGGAGGAGAAGTTTAGCAACCTATCCTTTGCTCTGTTTAAAACTTTTTCAGAGATTGCCTTACCCAAACATGGTGCTTTACCATATTTTTAATTGTGGATTAAAATAAATTTCAAAAAACCCAACATGTAGAATAATCTCCTTTAGTCCTATGGAAGATTAATAATAATAATAATAATAATAATAATAATAATAATAATAATAATAATAATAATAATAATAACAACAACAACAACAACAACAACAACAACAACAACAAATATAATAATAATAATAATAATAATAATAATAATAATAATAATAATAATAATAATAATAATAATACAAAAATGGAGAGAAATTAACAGTCTACTTAGTCTACAATAATCTTATGACTTTTTTATGTTGCTAGATAACAGAATAACAGACTTGGAAGAGACCTTGGAGGTCTTCTAGTCCAGCACCAATTCAAGCAGGAAACCCTATGCGATTTCAGACAAATAGTTGTTCAATCTCTTCTTAAAAACCACCCATGACTTCTGGAGCCAAGTCGTTCCACTGGTTAATTATTCTAACTGTCAGGAAATTTCTCCTTAGTTCTAGGTTGTTTCTCTCCTTGATTAGTTTCCATCCGTTGCTTCTTGTCCTGCCTTCAGATGCTTTGGAGAATAGCTTGATTCCCTCTTCTTTGGGGCAGCCCCTTGGAGCACTGCAATCATGTCACCCCTAGTCCTTCTTTTCATTCAAATAGATACACCCAATTCCTGCAACCGTTCCTCATATGATACCCAAGAGTTGTATGTGACCATTCTATATTATATTGTGGGTTTCAACCTTCTTGGCTTCTCACACTTTCATTCAACCCAATAAAAGATCTCAGAAGGGCATTTTTCCTTCCTTGGTGTGTGTGTGTGTGTGTGTGTGTGTGTGTGTGTTTCCACAGTTGTGTTAAGGACAACTCTGCCCTTGAGAAGTTGCTGGAGAAATTCAGAGAAATCTTGCATCAGGTTTCTCGCTGCACAGATCTGATGGGGATTTTCAAAAGACTATTTGTATACGGTGATAAGCAGTTTTATGTGCCATACAAAACCATATCTGTTCTCAAAAGGAATAGAAGCGCGTATATAAGCTTAGAAACAGATGTAAATCCTGGAAGCATTGAAAATATTTTCTTAATGGATTGTACCTGTGGCAGGAAACTGAATATACTGGGACAGATCACATTAATAATTAAACTGAGTATATATGTGGATAGAAATCAAACCCTTATTAGGGTTCTGCAAAGCTTCTATTTAGAGGCAATGGAATCGAATCAAAGCTGATTTCATAATGGACTTCTGTGCATGGGCAAATGCCCTGTTCCCAGATTGAATCATTTTAAGAACTGTTTGAATGTAATCAAACTTTAATTGGATCAAGGCTGACTTGCACATTCCAACAGAATCATTTTTTTTTCTTCTTCCCTTCCTCAGGAACTGCATTTAGGAATGGCATACGAAATTGATGCCGTGATTTGTACGTGAATGGTTCATGTACAACCATTGTCTGATGGGATGTTCATTAAATGACCCCATGGCAACTTTTCTTCTAGGAGAAATCTGAAAGTCTCCTTGGTACAACACTTGGTGCAACACTTTGGATTCCAAATGGGAGGGATCCTGCATGGAGGTGCATGTAACATTTGTCCAGAACTTGTTAACTCAAGCTTGAATTTTGGTGGCTCAGTGGGTTAGGACGCTGAGCTTGTCGATCAGAAGGTCGGCAGTTTGGCAGGTCGAATCCTGAGTGCCGCGTAACAGAGTGAGTGCCTGTTACTCGTCCCAGCTTCTGCCAACCTAGCAGTACAAAAGCACGTAAAAATGCAAGTAGACTGGGCAAATTTTGCTTGAAATACTGCACTTTAACAACTGCGCCACCAGGATTTCTCAAAAAAGTTGTGGTTTAGATTTTTATTTAATTATCCGATTTCTATAACTGCTTATCTCAATCCAATTGACTCAGAGTCTAGATGGGTCTGTATTGGGCATAATAACGTGAGCAACTGTCTTTCTGCCAGTATATAACAAGCAGTCCCATTGGGAGATCCTGTCTGAGAAAACTGATGGAGGGATCCATCAGTGAAAATCTGTTTTTCCGTGTTGGCTTCAGCTGCCAAGGTTGAAAATTCAAACTAAGCATCATAATCTCAGTGACCCGATCAACTGGCTTCCAAGCCAATCCTTAAGTGCCTGTTCAGCTTAATAATTGTTTACTGTATTCCTTCTTTCATCCAAGAAAAGAACAAAGAGATCAGAAACTACGTTTCTTCGGTTTGCCTTGAGCCAACGTTGCTGCTTTGAATACTGCCAAGCTCCGGGGTTTAAACTCAGATTGTTATGAGGCTGATCATGACTGATGAGCCGTGTTCCCACTGGGGTTGAAAGAAATAAAATGATAGGGCTCTAAGGAAAACAACAAAAAAAATGGAATATTAGCCTCTGCGTGGAGTCTCAGTGACAACTGTTTTTCTTGGAAACAATTTAATACTTGGCGGTGCTTGCAAAACCTTCCACAAAAGGCAACCCTGTGATTCCAAAAGCATGTATCAGTTTTTTGGCCTCTAATAAAAGTATTTGTGCCCTTTGGGGAAAAGACAGCAAGATGGATTAGAGCTGAAAAGATCTTGGATCATCACGCCAACTTGCCAAGCCTGTGGCACACACGTAAAATGGCACTCTGCCATTAAGAAGATATTTTAATTTTTTTTCCCCGCCAAGCAAGATGTAATGGTGTGTGTGTGTTTATATGTGTGTGTGTGTGTAAGTATACACTTACAAAGAGAGACACTAATGCATACATATACCCAGTCTCTGATACACACCCTTGTAGAAATGTACTTTCATGTGATAATTAAAATAATGTTTGAAAATGTTCTCTTGAACAGCTTGTTTTCGTCATCCTTTCCCTTTGTTAAATAAACAAGTGTTATTTCTGCATGACAGTCTCACTCGCTAGCAATATGGAAAGCAATGTTTAAATATTTTAAATATAACTTTTATTGCCAATTATCCTAGGCTAGCAAGAGAATGCTCACTTTCATGAAATGGGAAACTGCTTTAGAGTGAATTAATCTTTTAGAATTTGCAGCCTGTGATTGGAAGAAAGGATGCTATAGAAGTAGTACTCCACTTATGACTGTTCACTTAGTGTCCATTCAAAGTTATGACGGGCCATAAAAATGGACTTACAACATGGTTGTAATAATAATAGAGTTGGAAGGGGCCTTGGAGGTCATCTAGTCCAATCCCTTGCTCAGGCAGGAAACACTATACCATTTCAAACAAATGGCTGTCCAGTCTCTTCTTAAAGACTTCCAGTGTTGGAGCATTCACAGCTTCTGGAGGCAGGTTGTTCCACTGTTAATTGTTCTAACTGTCAGGAAGTTTCTCCTTAGTTCTAGGTTGCTTCTCTCCTTGATTAGTTTCCATCTTGTCGCTTCTTGTCCTGCCTTCAAGCGCTTTGGAGAATAGCTTGACTCCCTCTTCTTTGTGGCAGCCCCTGAGATATTGGAACACTGCTATCATGTCACCCCTCACCCTTCTCTTCATTAAACTAGATATACCCAGTGGTGGGATTCAAATATGTGAACAACCGGTTCTCTGTGTGGATGCTACTTCTGAAACTCCATTCTGGGCCTGGGCAACAAAAAAATAGCTACTGGTTTTGCTGAACTGGTGTGAACCGGCTGAATCCCACCACTGGACATACCCAATTTCTGCAACCGTGCTTAATTTTGTGGTATTTGAGAAAAGACAACATCAGGAAATATCTAAGAAATCCAGCAACCATTCTTCATTTGTTTAAGCCTCCAGTCCCCTGATCATCTTTGTTGCTCTTCTCTGTTCTCTATCTAGAGTCTCAACATCTTTTTTACATCGTGGTGACCAAAACTGGATCCAGACCACCTGACAATCACATGACCCCATTTTGGCTGCTCAGCACCTGTCCCTCATTTGTGTCTGTTATCTCTGTGCTCATGTGATCAAAATTCGTGACATTTTTTTTTTGCCAGAAGCTGGTGTTTAAGTTCAGTTTTCAGAAAACACATCCCCATAAGGAACCATGGGTTTGGTTAATGACTGCAGCATTTATTTAACAGCCTCATTTGCTTCGTGATCACAGCATTTGTTTAATGACCACCACGAAAAGGTCATGAAATTGGATCTGGTCCCATGGTGACCCCCTTTATGACCATCATGACTTACAAGCAAAACTGTGGGCTCAACTATGGTCATAAATCAAGGACTACCTATAGTGCCTTGTATGTGGGCTGTCTTGAAAATGGCTTCTGCTAAAGTGAATGTACCTTCGTAATTGATTGGCATCTCCATTTTTATGGAAGCCACGCTAATTTTTTTATTCAAGTTTTATTGGTTTTTCAATATTTACATATACATGTATTTGTGAAGCAATATGGTGGTTGGGTAGTGAAAAGTAACAAATAACAAGTTGTTTGTAAATAGTTCAGGTTGCATCAATAAAGATTCCCTCTTTGATTCTCTTAGTTTTCACATAGTCAAAGTGATCAAGTTAGTACATTTCTAGATATGACCTAATCAATTAAGAAAGTTTTCAATGTAATTAGAGTAATAGATATCAAAATCCTGTTTTTAAGTTTTACCTAATTGCAATAAAATACTCTAAAGTGGCCTATAATATACAGAAGAAAGCTTACTTTTTGGGTAACCTACAATTCCCTATTTCAGTAAAGAATAATTCTCTTGTCTACAAAACTTACATTGTTCATTACAAATCATTCTTATGATTTAACAGTAAATTCTAATTTTCATCTTAACAAATCACCAATTGTTAGAAAAGATTTTTTGTCTTAACCATTCAACACTTATTAAAATACTATCTTATATTATAAGATTCTAAATTCTATAGTCTAATTCAAAGTTTTATTCTAAAAGCTTAATTCTGTTTTCCTTTAAAAATCTAAAACTTAAGTCAGCACATCATGAGAAAGGCAGGGCTAGATGCATCAAAAGTTGGAATTAAAATTGCCGGAAGAAACATCAACAACCTAAGATATGCAGATGATACCACTCTAATGGCAGAAAGTGAAGAGGAACTAAAGAGCCTCTTGTTGCGAGTGAAGAAGGAGAGTGCAAAACTTGGGTTGAAACTAAACATTAAGAAAACCAAGATCATGGCATCTGGCCCTCTCAATTCCTGGCAAATAGATGGGGAAGAAATGGAGGTAGTGACAGATTTTATTTTCCTGGGCTCCAAGATCACTGCAGATGGGGACTGTAGCCAAGAAATTAAAAGACGCTTGCTCCTGGGGAGGAAAGCCATGGCAAATCTAGACAGCACACTAAAAAGCAGAGATATCACCCTGTCAACAAAAGTGCGTATAGTCAAGGCTATGGTCTTCCCAGTTGCAATGTATGGCAGTGAAAGCTGGACCATAAGAAAGGCTGAGCGCCAAAGAATTGAAGCCTTTGAACTATGGTGCTGGAGAAGACTCCTGCGAGTCCCTTGGACTGCAAGGTGATCAAACTGGTCAGTCCTAGAGGAGATCAATCCTGACTGCTCTTTAGAAGGCCAGATCCTGAAGCTAAAACTCAAATATTTTGGCCACCTAATGAGAAGGAAAGACTCACTGGAGAAGAGCCTAATGCTGGGAAAGATTGAGGGCAATAGAAGAAGGGGACGACAGAGAATGAGGTGGCTGGATGGAGTCACTGAAGCAGTAGGCGTGAGCTTAAATGGACTCCAGAAGATGGTAGAGGACAGGAAGGCCTGGAGGAACATTGTCCATAGGGTCGCGATGGGTCGGACACGACTTCGCAACTAACAACAACAACAAATATTTTTTTAAGATTCCCCTTAGTCCATCAAAAAAGATATTTTTAAGTTCTGTCCTTACAAATCCCCAAAAAAGAGACAAGTCTAAATCTTTAAATCTAACTCTCGCCTTCCTTTTGTGCCAATCAGGCTTCCATCTTAGTGTCTTTAAATTCTCAAATGTGTCTCCCTTTCTTCCTCCACCTCTTATTTGAATCCACAGAGACCATCCAAATGACAGTTTTGCCAAGCTGGTGTCACCTTTATAATCATTAAAATATTGCTTTAATAGCTCAGTTTTTGATGTTTGATGTAATTCTTGTTCCATTTCCATCTGGGTTAGGTAGAATGTAGTAGCTAATGTTGTTATCATTTGATTAGCTGAATCCTCAACATACTGTATTTGAACGCCTTTGATATCTTCACTCTTAATGTTGATTCCTTCGGGTGTTGTTGTTTTTTGAACTGTAAGCTTTGTAGTTAAAGTTGGAGTTTGGACTTCAAAGTTCTCTGTAGGCTGTGCTTGTTGCTCTTTGAAGTCTCCTATTTCAGTGTTAATTTCCAGTTCTTCTATTTGTTTTTGGGTTGTCAGTTTATCATTTAAGGTCAAAGTTTGGTCTGGTGGCTTTGAGTTGTCAGGTTTATCATGCAATTTGGCTTTAATTTGCTCAGTTATAGCCAAGATTGTGTCCAATATCAATTTGTAGTTAAGTGGTGGGATATAGTCATCCATTTCGTTAGTGTTTACAGCTAAGTCTTCCATGGAGGCTATTTTAATAGAAGTCAGTAATTTTCCACCTCCAATGCTCTTAAAAGTTGTTTTCAGTGCCAGGTGTTCCCACACTTGTCTTTGAAGATAGTATCAAGGACAACTCTGTTATTCAGTCAGCAGTCAGAATAAGCAAAAGATTTACTTGCAATTCCAAGTTTAGCCACAGGATGTCATCAGTAGCATATAGAATAAGTTGTAAAATTCTTTTTTTTTCCAAATTAATATAAAGCTTTTATATAATTAGTCCATTCTTTTTTCCTTAGTTCACATCTTAAACAGAAAATAGGGTAGTAGATCCCCACAAAAATATGAGCTTTTTAATAGATAGGAATGAGATTGCTTAGTTTCTTTGCTTAATCAGATGGTGCTTTTTTCCCTTTGCTTTAAGGCTTAAAATCTGGACCAAGATGCCCTACGCACACTCATGGGCTCGTGACCTCCCGATTAGACTACTGCAACACTCTCTACATGGGGCTGCCCTTGAGGACCACCTGGAGGCTTCAGCTGGTGCAGAATGTGGCCGTGTGGGTTGTGATGGCAGTTTACCGATACTCCCACATAACACCTCTGCTCCGCGAGCTGCATTGGCTCCCAGTTGCCCTCCAGGTGAGATTCAAGATGCTGGTGATGACCTATAAAGCCCTAAATGGCTTGGGTCTGGGATATTTGAGGGAGCACCTGCTGCCGGCATCAAGCTCCCTTCGTCCTGTGCGCTCCCACAGGGAGGGTCTTCTCAGGGTACCGCCGGTAAGAGATTGCTGGCGGACAATACCCAGGGGTAGGGCCTTCTCTGTGGGTGTGCCGGCCCTTTGGAACCAGCTGCCTGTAGAGCTTAGGACTGCCTCTGACCTTTGTTCATTCTGCCGGGACCTGAAGACCTGGCTCTTTGAGCTTTCTGGCCTGGCCTGAGGGTATTAATTGGGGTTTTAACTGGTTTTAACTAGGTTTTTTATATTCAAGGTTTAATATAATCATTTTAATTGTTTTAACTTTTGTAATTGTGGTATTGTTTCTTTTAAAAAACCTTGTGAACCGCCCTGAGTCCTATGGGAGAAGGGTGGTATATAAGTCTAATAAACTAAACTAAACTAAACTAAAATGTTATTCCCCCAAGTATACAAAAGCTGTTTTTTCAAAAAAAGGGGGGGGGGAGAAAATTTTCAGAAAAGTCCCACAGGCAGGCAGTTAGGGGGATAAGAAAGGAAAGGTCTCACCCAAGTCCTCCAGATTGCTTCGTTGTGCTAGATGGTGCTTTGGCTTTCGGCAGGAAACGGCTTAATGATCAGCCATGTTGATGGCCAGTCTCTTCTTCTTCGGGCCAAAAGGAGCTGCTCCAGATTCAAGTGGAGGGTTGCCGCCCTTCCACGATCACAGGAGGGCCTCCTTGCGGTGGTCGCCCCTTTTCAGGGTCCTCCAATGAAGAAAGATCGGATGGCAGGGAGGGAGCTCTCTCTGAGTGTCCGAAAGCGCCGTGCACGCAAACCAGAAGCCGAAGCCACGCTAATTTTAATCATGCTACAACTTGGTTAGCTGCCTGCTCACGTCTGCACGCACACACACAGACATGGACACATACAAATTTAAAGCCCATAAATCACCAGGGGATTTAATTAACTCAGAAAAAGTTGATCAAAGGTCTCCAAAAGTTTTGGATAACAGCTCTTATCATGCTAAGTGGGACCTACAGAATCAGCCATCTTAAATATTAGGAGGATGTCAGGTAACCTTACTCAGTGGTGGGATTCAACCAGTTTGCAACACTGTGGCAGAACCGGTAGCTAATTTTTTGTCACCCAGGCCCCGAATGGTCTTCCAGAAGCGGCATCCACACAGAGAACCGGTTGTTCACATATTTGAATCCCACCACTGCCCTTACTTAATGTAAAATCATACTTTCAAAAAATTTCCATTGCTTCCCAATTGGTATGGTGGCACAGTGGTTAGAGTGCAGTATTGCAGGCTACGTCTGCTGACTGCTGGCTGCCAGCAGTTCGGCAGTTCGAATCTCACCGGCTTAAGGTTGACTCAGCCCTTCCATACTTCCGAGGTCAGTAAAATGAGGACCCAGATTGTTGGGGGCAAATATGCTGACACTTAGAGAGGGCTGTAAAGCACTGTGAAGTGGTGTATAAGTCTAAGTGCTGTGGCTAGTGCTATTCTTCTTCTGGAGACTTCTTGGACATTATCCAATCTGGGTTGGTCCAACAGGACCAGAGATTTAATCTTCCAAGCTTTTGGATTCACACTGGAGCCCATTCTCATTTTCTGGACATTCTTATAGATTCATTAGAAAACTGAGCCTCACTGAAGCTTGCTATGTGTGATATTCCTTCCAATCCTAGCATTAATGAAAGCATTTAAGAGCCAACTTAGAACTCTTGCTAAAAGCTAGACTTTACTCATTCTCAGGAAAGCTCATAGTTACTCACAGCCGACTGGAGCTGATGACAGCTTCTCATGGATTACATCATGCAGCACTGCACTGAATTGTATTATCCCATCAATCCCAACATTAGCGGCACAATAATAATGAAAGCCCCTGATTGAATTGTTCAGTGTTCTCTAGAAGCAGAGACAGGTCAAAACAAGTGAAACCTCTCAGTGGGCTGATTCTGCTGTTTGACCTCTGAGAAGAAGGCCAAATCTCGTGAAAACATGAACTGACAGGTTTCAGGTTCAACTTTTCCTGAAGAGCAATAGACTCAAAGGAAGAAAGCTGTGTTAACTTCGATTTTTGAGGTGACAATTGAAGATTCTTCGCTGTTAGCCTACTGAGGCTTTAGGTGCAGAGCAGAAAATACGAAAGTGGAAATAACAGGGGCTTCCTTGCTGCAGTGGTAAATACAGGTAGTTCTCTATTTACAACAGTTCATTTAGTGACCATTCGATGTTACTACGGCACTGAAAAAGTGACTCTATGATGACCATGTTTCACACTTGCAGTCTTTGAAGCACCTCCATTGGTTGATTGTTTTCACCATTAGGATCTTTTCCCCTTAGTTCTAGGGTGCTTCTCTCCTCCCGTAGTTTATAAAAGGACAGGTAGATCTCGAACTGTACCTTCTTGGCCACCATCTTTACTTTTTTAAAACCACACCCTCCAGATACCATCTAACATTGCTATTTTAACCCTCTGAAAGCTGAATCCAAGTGAGAAGAAGCAAGTCAACTCCAGATTTGCTCACTTGAAACCTCACTTTTTTTTTTTTAAGTAGAGCCAAATACATCATCTCTAATTGCAGTGTGATGGCTGGACTGCTTATTCTAAAGAAGGAAGTTGCCCATACTGCTAATGCTTATTTAGCTGGAAACACCACAGGGTGTGTGCGTGTGTGTGTGTGTGTGCGTGCAAATCACTGATCCTTACAGAAAGAACAAGAGGTAAAGCTGTGCACTCACACATATCTTAATCAGGCAGCAAATTAAACAGGAAATTTGACAGGACTCCTGTAGGCATTCATTTGTAACATCAGCAGGGAAGCGGTGACAGTCTCCTCTTCTGCTTGCAAAGCAGGGCTAGCAGGAAGTCGCAACCATGCTTGTTTGCTCTAATTTAGGGGCTTCATCAAGATGTTTGGGTGACCAAAGGTCACTCCCATGGTGGGTTTGAATATCAGAGCTTATAAACCATTTTGAACACAGCATTTGTATCACAGATAACATTTGGGCCTAGTTCAATACAATTGATACAACCTCCATATTTAGTGCGCTATTAAAGTTGTTCCTTTCTCCTTCTGAACACCTTTCCTAGAAGAAAAATATAAAAAGTTTGAGTTTGGGAAAAATGGTAGCTTGGAAAATGGTAGCTGCAGAGGGACTTAATCATCAAACAAATCAGCTCAGAGTTCTTGAGACACAAATGCCCTGGCTGAAATTATCCTACTTCAGACCCTTTATGCTAAGCCCTAACTCTTTGAAGAAGGATCTAATACTGGAAAAGGTAGAAGAAAGAAAAGAAGAGGACAGCCAATAGTACAAAGGATGACTCAGTAATGGGTGTGCCACTGGCAAACCCAAGAGAGTCATAGCAGAAGATCCTCATGGAGAAATATTGTCTACTGTATGTAGTCATTAAGAGGTGAAACTGAGTTGATATAATAAATATATATTGATTGATTGATTTGAGAGAGACAGACAGACAGACAGACACAGACACAGACAGAGACAGACAAAGAGAGAGAGAGAGACAGACAGACAGAGACAGAGAGACAGAGAAAGAGACAGAGACACAGACAGACAGACAGACACAGAGAGACAGAAAGAGACAGAGAGAGACAGAGAGAAAGAGACAGAGAGAAAGAGAGACAGACAGACAGACAGACACACAGAGACAGAGAGACAGACAGAGACAGACAGAGAGAAAGAGACAGAGAGACAGAGGCTGAGACACACAGAAAGACACAGACACACAGACACACAGACACACAGACACACACACACACACACACACACACACACACAGAGAGAGAGAGAGAGAGAGAGAGAGAGAGAGAGAGAGAGAGAGAGATGATCAATATGATCATCACCACACTATAAAAAAAGATGTTGAAACTTTGGACAAAGTGCAGAGAATAGCAAAAAAGATGATTAGGAGCATGGAGACTAAAATATATGATGAATGCTTGCAGGAATTGGGTATGCCTAGACTAGAGAAAAGAAGGACTAGGGTTGACATGACAGCAGTCTTCCAATATCTCAGGGGCTGCCACAAAGAAGAGGAGGCCAACTTATTTTCCAAAGGACCGGAAGGCAAGAGAAGAAGCAATGGATGGAAACTAATCAAAGAGAGATCCAACCTAGAACTAAGAGAACAATCAATCAGTGGGACTGCTTGCTTCCAGAAGTTCTGGGTGCTCCATCACTGGAGGCTTTCAAGAAGACACTGGACAGCCACATGTCTGGAATAGTATAGGATAGCCTGCTTGAACAGTGGGGGAGGTGGACTAGAAGACCTCCAAGGTCCCTTCCAGCTCTATTCTATTCTATTCTATTCTATTCTATTCTATTCTATTCTATTCTATTCTATTCTATTCTATTCTATTCTATTCTATTCTATTCTATTCTATTCTATTCCTATCAATTGATTGATCATGTAATCAATCAATTGAATCTATATCAATATGGCAGAAACTGCAAAATGGCTTATTAAGCTTGTACAGGGACAGTGCAGTATAAGATTTATTCTGTTAATATCTAGATTTGTTTTAATCTGGCCTCTTGAATCTGCACCCAGAAGGATGAAAATAGAAATAGAACATATACAATTCTACTTTTTTCTGATGAAATAATACTTTTTACCTTTTTCTGATAGGTACTAGCTGGCAGAAGCAAAAAGATAAATTGCCTTTCTGTAGAGCAATTGAAAGAGTTCCGAAATTTGTTTCTTTTTTTTCTGTTCAAACATTCCTGCTGAACTGAACTTTCTCAGAGACATGGACATTTCCTACAATTATTTCTTCAGACACAAAGTCTTAAAAAAACCCCCACAAAAGTGTTTTCAAGACTCAGTAGGTTATCTACCAACTTGCTAACCATCATTGAACTTCAACCTTCATTGTCCCTCTCTATCAACAATATAAATTAAAGTTGAAGGGAACTAAAATGCACCAATATCTAGAGAGAAACAAGTTGGTTATCCCTTCAGGGGAGGGAAAAAGCTTTTCTGGATCAATGATGACCCCCCCTCCCCATATATTTAGAGCTTTTCCCCCCCTTTCTTTTGGAGGAATTTCTGTCTTCTTCTTCTTCTTCTTCTTCTTCTTCTTCTTCTTCTTCTTCTTCTTCTTCTTCTTCTTCTTCTTCTTCTTCTTCTTCTTCTTCTTCTTCTCCTCTCCTTCTCCTTCTCCTTCTCCTTCTCCTTCTCCTTCTCCTTCTTCTTCTTCTTCTTCTTCTTCTTCTCCTTCTTCTTCTTCTTCTTCTTCTTCTTCTTCTTCTCCTTCTTCTCCTTCTTCTTCTTCTTCTTCTTCTTCTTTCTTCTTCTTCTTCTTCTTCTTCTTCTTCTTCTTCTTCTTTTCTTCTTCCTCCATCTTCCTCCTCCTCTACTTCCTCCTCCTCCTCCATTTCTCCTCCTTCTTCTTCTTCCTCCTCCTCCTCCTCCTCCTC